>NC_140070.1:3918432-3969850 GCF_964194135.1 Talpa europaea
AACTGATGGGAAATTTTTTTATGAGCTGTTTCTTTCTGTGCTACACATGCAGAATTGTGTAGCATTTTGTACAATGGATGATTCCTGAAAAATTATGTGTAAATTAAATGTTTAAATGATTTTTAAAACCACAGGGGTATCATATTCTATAAAAAAGCTGCAGTGAATCCTTTTAAAATTGAGAATCCTTTTTAAATATAAATAGCAACTCCTGACTTGCTCGTTCAGACTTAGTTTTATTGTCTTAAAGTAGAAGTCATCTACATTTACTATAGCAATAAACTATGCATAATTAATATTGTTACAACCACAATGATAAAACTGGTCTCTCTGATTTCAGCTTTTGATGTACTCCATGCAGATTTCCTTCCCGATGAAATTTTAAACTGTAGAAGTGACTTTAAAAATCACCATAGCCCTGACTTTTTTTTCTCAAGGCTTTTCTTGACTCTCTAAGAGGCAGGGAGATGGCTGCAGTCTGGGCTGTTCTGGGGGAGTGAGAAGTGATTAACTTGGAGAAATGAAGGGAAGTTTTGAGTATTATATACATTACATGTATCTGAGATTAATGTTTTATCTCCAGTAATAATTCATCTTCCACAAAATATTCATGTATAACTATTTAAAAACAATGACTGGGGCCTCCCCGGTGGCGCAGCGGTTGAGTGCTGGGCTGCAAAGCTGCCCGCAGCCTCTGCAGCACCGGTTCGATCCCCGGCCGCTGGCGAGGGTCCCACATGGCGCGCAGCCCTCTCCTGCCGCCCGCTGCTCCCCTCAGCAGTATATTTCGTCAGTTTGTCTGTTCTGCTCCCCGCTCTGGCTCTGGAGAATTCTCTCACCCTCCCTCGCTTCTGACTGTTCCCAGTGCTTGCATAAACAAACAAACAAACAAACAAACAAACAAATCTTTAAAAAAAAAAAAAAATGACTGGGCCTCCCTGCTGGAGCAGCACGTTGAGCATAGCTCTGTGAAGCTGTCCGCAACTTCTGCAGTGCGGATTTGATCCCAGCTGGCATGGAGATACCCACATGGCGTGGCAGACCTCTCCTGTCTCGCCTACTGCGCCCCTCAGCAGTGTATTTCAGTTAGTCTGTCTGTTCTGCTGCCCGCTCTGTCTCTGGTGAATCCTCTCACCCTCCCCCACCTCAAATAAAAAATAAATCTTAAAAAAAAATAAAAACAATGACTAGTTCTGGTGTAAGAAAATTCCCATGTCTTTGCTGAGTATTAAATTTCAGTAGGGAGTACTTTGTTATGCCAAACTTTATCTTTTCTGTTAAAGAAATAGACTGAAACCAGAAAAAAAGAGGTTAATAAAATCAACTCATGAACTTCAACTTATTGGTTAAAGAAATAGTCCGAAGTCAGAAGGACTGAGGTGAAGAAAGTCATCTAAGCGAGATTTATTTATTTATACAAGATCCGGGGTACAGGCCAGAATTGTGGGAGGGTGAGAGAATCCACCAGAGACAGAGCTGGGAACAGAACAGGCAGACTGACGAAATACACTGCTGAGGGGAGCAGCGGGCTGCTGCTGGAGTGAGTAGGGAATTCAGCCATAATTTGTTTAATCCCTTGCCAATGGCATATACTTCCCTGGACTGTTTGGGGTACTGTAAGGTAAGAGTCAGGCAAGGATTTGCTGTGACGTGGATTTAATGGTGCTGCTTTTAATCAGTTTGCTTCCAATGTGGCTTCCTACCAGAGGCCCTAAGACCATAGGAAATGAAAGCATTTCCAAAACCTTCTATTTTATCATCCCCTTCCTTGCCCCTCTCTCCTTCTGATTTATCAATATTTTATATCCTTGTTTGGTTTTTTTTTTTTCCACAATATAAGGTTTCCCCCTCAGATACAGACAAAAGTCCTTTTAAAATATTAACAAATTAAATCCAGTGATATATAAAAAGAATACTAAATGGGATATTGATCAAATGGGATTTCTCTGAGGAAAGTAAGGTTGGCTTGATATTCAAAAGTCAATTGATGTAATTCACAGAAGAAAAAAATGCTTGATCATCCCAGTGTGTGCAAACAAATACACTTTAAAAACCCAGCATCCGGTCATGATTTTAAACATTCTTAAAAAATTAGGTGAACAAAAATTTTGTTTCCTTAATGCAGAAAAATTATCACAGTTTTCATTACCAATTTTGTTAAAGTATCACACATTTGGTATTTTTCAGAATTAATGATGTTTAATTGCTAGCATTTATGACAGATTTTTCTCTCTGAAGTTATTTTTATTATTTATCTTTTACTTCCAGTAACATTATTCAGACCATCTCCAAGCAAAAACACATAAATATGAATTCAGAGAAATGAAATTTCTACTCTAAAAGAGACCGGCACAAAATATTGAAACTAAGCCAATAACGAGCTGTATAAAGTGTCTCCTGAATAGTCTCATAGACTAGACTATGATCATTTATTGAATGAGTGAATATTTAGCAAACACAGTTCTGTGCTAGGTGCTAAGGGTACCCTGCCCCCCACCCCTGCTTTCCATAGCCTTGCCTGGTGCCCAGGAAAGAGACAAATAACTGCAGCCTTGAGTGCCAAGTACTGTCCTCTCCTCTCGTAGAAGCCCCTACAAAGAACATTGAAACCCGGATAAGAGACTAAGCGATTCTGCTGGGAGGGACTGCGGAATGTCTTGATTTTCATGAACAATTCAAGCAAACCAATTTACTAAGCAAAGCTTCCCTAATCCCTTAAAGAACAAGAATTAAGCCTTTAATGGCTTCTCAACATACCAATTCCACTTCCCTCAGGCTACAACCACATAAAAACCTTATGAATTCAACACACACAAAATAGACTTTCAATTTGGGAAACTAAAGCAAACGTATTTGGCAGGCATTGAGGGTTGAGAGCTGATGAAACGTATATTCTCTCCTCTAGAACTTGAAATTGTCTCCATGTGTGCTAGGTAATCAGGAGTGGAGGACTTCTTCATGAATCTGTATGATTAAGTGATAAGTAATTTAGAAATGATGAATAATGGCTATAAATTAGGAATCATTGATAGATGATGAATAAGTGAACTGCGACTGTGTAAAAGCTACAGAACTATAGGCAGAAGAGGCACAGTGTTGACTGTCCAGTTCTGACTGTCTTCTTCCTTATGGAGCAGTGGACAAATCAGCGGGTTTGCTGCAGCCTCAGTTTCCTCTGCTGCACAATAGTACAGAGTAGCGCTGTCCTGGGGGCCAAATGAAGTAATGCCTGGACACTGAGACAGAGCTGGCACAGAGCAAGTCCTCCTGGGTGGTGACCGCTCCCATTTCATCCATTCTTCTCTCCCTGTTATAGGGCAGCCCCGATATTGAACGGGTTCCTGGCTGTGGGTCCTCACCCGCACGCTTACAAGGGACTTATGAATACTCCACTGCAGGCACACACAAAAGGTTCATAAAAGGTTTATTGACAAGGGAAAAGGAAATAAGGAAAATGTACAACTCAGGGAGAAAATAGGGAAATAAAGTCTTTAACGCGTCCTACCCGATCCGCCGACCTGGAAACCCAAAGGCACTCTCCGAGCTGGCCGGACGCTGCGAGCTGGCAGAGAGCCAAAATGGGGGACCCCCCCCAAAGCCCACGTGTCTGGCTTTATACCAACCTGGCTGCTTAACCCCACCCTCAGGTCCCAGCCACCTTCCCTTGGGTAGGGACGGGATGTGGAGTTCCCAGTGTCTTTGGCTTTGGCCTGGGGCGGGGGTGGCATCCACAAAGCCTGTATGGGATTAGCTTGAGGACAGCCTTTTCCCCCTAACATCCCCAGGGGAACGATGAGGTTCTTTGCTGCTGCTGTCGTATTGCTTTGAGAACACAAATGTTTAATTTCTTCTAGACGCCTCCGAAAGATGGGTTTGTGGTTGCTGATGTTCAACCAGTGACAAGCAGTTCCCTGGAGGACAAGCAGTGTCCTCCATTGCCTTTCCGGTCCTTCTCCTCTTTAAGAAAGAAGAACCACCCAGGGGAGAAAGAACTTCCACCCTGGCGGTCCTCGGACAAGCACCCAACGGATATCATTCGCTTCAATTACCTGGACAACTGCGACCCCACGGAGCCAGCCTGGCAAGGGTAGGGCGCTGGTGTCCCCGCCATTTCTTTGCTTTTAGAATCAATTTCCTGGCACTTCAGTATATGAAGAGCTGAAAATTGGGCTTGCACAGAAATGCAAGTGCTTTTCAATGCATGCGAAAGGTAATTGAAAAGTAAATGAACCGTTATTGGTAAATGTGAGCTGCTCCTTGGGATTTGTTTGAGTTTTGTAGCTGCAATGACTTAACGTGACAGCTTCTTTTAGTGCTTGAATCCCTCAGATTCCAACGCTACACCAGAGGATTCCTTCTCCACTTTTTCTTTTCCCTATTTGTAGTTCCCTCCTCTGACAGTCAAACTTGGCACTCGTTCTATCTATTGGAAGCATACATTTTGTATCACATAAACCCATAATTTTGTTTCTATTGTGTATTCTAGATGCACCTAATTTTGCATAAAAACAGAATTATATCTATAGTGTAGCCATGTGTAGAGTATACACTTACTTAGAGATTCTGAAAGTAACTGGAAAGAGCAAGAGGAAGCAGGGAGTCCATGGTGAAGGGGGAGAGAAGCGGGGAAAAAAAATTCCAAAAGTAATTTCACCTCCCTGGTGGCACAAGGGGTTAAGTCTCAGCACTATGAAGCTCTGGGCAGCCACTGCAGCAGGAGTTGGATCCCCAGCCAGGGAGCTACCCACATGGCGCAGCAGACCTCTCTGGACTCACCCGCTGCTCCCCTCGGCAGTGTATTTCAGTAGATCTGCCTGCTCTGCTCCCCACTCTGTCTCTGGTGGATCCTCTTACCCCCTGCACCTCTGGCCTGTACCCCACTTCTTGTATGCATAAATAAATCTTTTAAAAGCAAATGTAATTTCAGAATCACTCACCCATACCACCATAGACACAAATTAGAGCTCAGCATGTATCTGTGGCTCCTTTTGTGTTTGGTGTGAGGTGACATGTACACATAATGCTGGGTTCAGAAGTTATCTGGGGGCCTCCCTGGTGGCGCAGCGGTTGAGCGCTGGGTTGTGAAGCTGCCCGCAGCCTCTGCAGCGCCGGTTCAATCCCCAGCTGCTCCCCGGCCACCAAAGGAGGGTCCCACATGGCGCGCAGACCTCTTCTGCCGCCCGCTGCTCCCCTCAGCAGTGTACTTCGGTCCTTCTGCCTGCTCTGCTCCCCGCTCTGGCTCTGGTGAATTCTCTCACCCTCCCGCGCTTCTGACTGTACCCAGTGCTTGTATAAATAAATAAATAAATCTTAAAAAAAAAAAAAAAAGAACAAAGGAGAGAGCTGTGAACTGATGAGGAATGATACCAGGATGCATTGTTAAGTGAAAGAGCAAATTGTTAAAGAGTATCTGTAGTATGCCAGAGGCGGTATAGACGGAAGAAGAAATAAGAAAATGCACCTGCATCTGTATGTGCATACATAGCTGTGCGTTTAACACGCACACCAAGAATGAACAGGAACTTAAGGAACTACATTGTGGAATAGTTGAGGATGTTTTAACATATCTGCCATTTGTTGGAATTTATTTCAACAAATCAGTACTGAGGCAGCATAGGATAGTGCTCGGGTTCAAATCCAGCTTGTCACACATTCGGCTGTGTGACTCTAGGGAGTCCCTTAACCTCTCTGTGCCTTACTTTCCACTTCTGTAAAGTGGCGGTCATGGTAATAGCTCACCCTGAGGGTTCATACGTGTAACATGTTTGTAACAGTGACAGACGCGTAACAAGTCAGCACCTCTTTTGTGGAATGGCTTCTGAAGTTACATTATTTGGCTAATAAAGGAAGGACAGCTCCAGGAGGCTTGATGACTGGGGGATGTTCAGATTACCATGTGTCTTCAGGGCTCCTGGGGTCCCCGAGGTGAGATGAAATAAAGGACATCATGCAATCCACCTTTGTTTTTTCTTGTAACGATATATCCTGGAGATCACGCCTTAGCTACATATAAAAAGATTCTGCCTTCTTTTTCACAGTGCATAGTACTGCATTGTGTGTCCAGCAGTTCCTTATGGATAGACATTTCACTTGTTTCCAGTTGATGGAAAACAACATTTTCTTTTCTTTTTTTTTTTTTTGTGGGACCCTCGCTGGCGGCCGGGGAACGAACCGGTGCTGCAGAGGCTACGGGCAGCCTCTCAGCCCAGCGGTCAACCGCTGCGCCACCAGGGGAGGCCCGGAAAACAACATTTTCATTTACAGAAACAGCAAAATCAAATCGACAGATAGTTACACCAACCACCAAAGTTTTAAAGTCATCATTTTTAATTCTTGCATTGTTTTCCACTCTACAGAAGACGGAAAAGACATGAAATGACCTCAGAGAAGTCACAAGATAAGAAAAATAAGTTGCAGGACAAATCTAAGCTACGAAAAGCACAGTCACTGGTAAGTCTCGATTACAAAAGATGCTCCGCCCCAAGTGCATGGAAATCACTGCATCTCTAATCCTGTTTGTGAAATTGTATTTGCTTTTTTTAATGAGAATCAAGTGGTGATTTAATACCTGGTCTCTGACAATGAGCGACAAGGCTTCTCACTTGAAAGATGTCCTTATTTAGTCTCTGCGAGCCTCTGTTGGCGCATCTCTTTAAAAAAAAAAAAAGTCTGGATGCACAGATGTGTGTGAATCTGCTTCAAAAACTACCTCCCACTCAGGGCGTTCTTACCAGGGGTCTCCCTTCTGCTGTGAGTCCTTGGGGCAGGGGGTGGGGTGAAGCCCTTCCCCCCTATAAGGTAGAGACCCCACTGAGCTTCCCTTAGCTCTCCTGCTGCCCCCCTGCTGTTCAGGGGGTCCTGAGCAGAAAAGCGCTTGAGAAAAAATAAATTAAGAACTTTTCTTTCCCTGATTAAGAAAGAGCTGACTGACTACCCATCAGCAACCGGGGAGCAGAACGTCCCAGCGCGGTAGCCAGCTCGTGGTTCTGTGCCCCCAGTGGCTTCCGTTCAGCACGTCTGGGGGTCTTTAGAGCCAGGTAGAAGCGAGTAAGGCCGGAATAAAAATTTCTCATTAGTAGTGAAGGTTTTGGAAACAGCTGAGATACACACTCAAGGAAAATTCATATGTAGCGGATGTCAATTGGGAGAGGAATAACTATATAGTTACGCACAAATCACTTTTATAGCTCTGCTGGAAAGCCCTATTACTCTGTTTAAATGTATTTTCAAGTGTTATGTTCAAAAGAGAGAGAGATGAGCTTTTAAAGATAGGGTAGTCTGTATTCTGAGAGGCTAATTTTGTTGGATTGTGTGAGGCTTATCACACATCTGTACAGATGCCCAGGGGAAGGGGAAGATTAAAGCAGAGCAGTAAAATTGTCAGTGAAAACCATTAATTGAGAAAAATAACTTTATGAGGCTTATCACACGGGCTATTCTGGCTGCTTCTGCCCAGCTTACCCTCCGCTCCTGTGCCAGGAGCAGGAGAGAAATTCAGGGGCGAACAGGGAATTGGAAAAGACAATAAAAGCTGATGTTGATGAATACTTACAAGTGATCAGCAGTGTCAGACAGTTCTCTGGCTCAAGAAACAAACTAAGTAACAAATCAAAGACTAAACAGAAGTCTTCCCTGTGGGCTTTTGATATTAAACATCTGTCACATGCTAGCTGGACTTACTTAAGTGAGATTATTCACTATAAATTTAAAAACTTAAAAAGTTGTGCTAATTAAATCTGAAAGGGAAATCAGGGCACATGCAAGAACGAAAGAGAACAATTAAGCTATTAATAAACAGGGCATGTGATTGTATCCATCTACTTGTGGTGTTTATGTAAATATGTGAAACAGAATCACATAGGCCTCGTCGATTTGATAAAGAGCACAAGGCATAATTAAAATGTCCCAAAGCACTCTGGGATCTCCAGCTGGGTAAGGAGACCTCCAGTCAGCCTGGCTGTTGGCTCCCCAAGACTGCAGGTGGCCAGGTCCCTCTGGGCCTGGTGGCACTTTGCCCTGGCTGTCAACCAGGTGCCCAGAGGAAATAAGCAACCTCCTAAGTGATGCCTGGTGGTGGGGCAACATCAGAAACGCAGGTGTGGACCTGGTGCAGAGGACGTGGGTATTGAAATGCAATGAGCAGGGCACAGAAGCAGAGGAAGGGGGACACTCTGACCCCTGCAGCTGTGAAGAGTGTGGTGGACATGGTCAGTAGCCATTGCACTCCAGAAAAAAGAGTTCAATTGATAGAAAGTTCTCGAATCCTTTAGGCAGGTGTAACTAGGAAGATTTCAGGAGGAACCAGAGAAACAGGAGGGCAAGCCTGACTTAGGGACAAGTTATAAGGTAAAAACAAGAGGACAGACCCCCCCCCCCCCACAGCCCATCCAGAGCTACCTGAGCCCTGCCCTTGGGAGCCGTCTGCCTCATCAAGGAAAAGGGGCACGTGACCTTGAAGAGGGTAGAGCCTGGTGAGATGGTAAGGTTGGAAGAGAAAGAAAAAGTATAGGAGCTCACTGAGGACACTGCTCTCAGCGCTGGGCATCTTCTTTCCCTCTCACAGCGTAAAGGCTTCAAATATGAGAGCTCAGTCGACAAAAGACACATTCCAGGTGTGACGTCAACCCCACGCCTGCAGTAAGCGTGTGACGTTGTCTATCAGTTCACAGGTTTGCGTGCTCAAAGCCCGCCCCTCACGGAGGGCCCGATTTCCTCCTGGCCCTCAGACCTGGTGCTGCCTGGTCAGCGACGCCTCCTTTAGGCCGCCTCTGGTGTGAATGGTGTTGGCAGGTGGAAGGAAAGCCGAGCTCTCATCACCGCTGCTTTATCACCTTGAACATTGTTTATTAAAATTATATACATACCAAGAAGTGCCCATTACTTTTAGTGATGATAAAATTCCATGTAAAACAAAGCAGTTAAAACCACAATATGCCCAGGCGCTATCTTAATTAAACTTCAGAGATTTTTTCCCATCTTGTTTAGACAGGGAACAAAACTCTTAAATCTTAGCAAACTGTTCCTGTAATTCCTCTGCAGGAAGGCGAAGGTGGCAGCTGTCTCCTGGGGGAGGGGACAGCAGTGAGAAGCTTGCACTTTGCCTCCAGGGCTTGGCTGTTCAGGTTCTGGACTTGGGGTGGGGTGCTTGGGGGTGGAGTAGAGGAAGAGTTGGTGGTTTCTGCTCCTGCCAGGGGAGGGAGGCTGAGGGGAGAGGAGGGGCAAGGAGGAAGAAGGAGTTAAGAGGGCTATCAAGCTAAGCTATCTTGAGCCACTGTAGCACGAGTTCGATCCCCGGCCAGGGAGCTACCCACAGGCCGCAGCAGACCTCTCCTGTCTCCCCGCTGCTCCCCGCAGCAGTAGATCCACCTGTTCTGCTCCCCACTGTGCCTCTGGTGAATCCTCTCACCCCACACCTCTGGCCTGTACCCCAGTTCTTGTATGCATAAATAAATAAAAAATAAAGCCTTTTAAAAAAAAAAAAAAAAAGAGGAGAGAGAAGCTGAGAGGCGGGCAAGGGACCAGGACTGTGTTCTATAGGAGACCACCCGTTCCAATCGAAACCCTCTACTAGGGATGAAAACCCACCTTCTACCAATTTACACATGGAAGCAAGTTCTCAGAAGTCTAAGAGGCCTAAAATATAAAAGCTGCTCAGGAGAGTAAACAAACCCCAGCGGGTCTCCCACCCTTGGCTCGGGTAAGAGGACCCCAGTGGACATTTTGTGTCATTTTTTTTCTTATTATATTTTCCTACCAAGTATAAAAATAAATGATTTGGTCTAACACTGAACTTTCACTTGGAGGTTGGAAATCCTCACTTTCCAGGTTGTGCAATGGCCACAGACTTCAGAAAGCTTGCTGTTCAGAGCAGACCCTGCAGTACAGGCGCCAAGGCCTTTGCTGGCCTGTTCTAAGAGCTTCCGATAAGACCTTCTCTGCCCCAGTGCTCTGCTCACTCCAGCCTCTGTAGCTCTCTTCTCCTTGTTCTAGGATGACTCCCCCCTGGTGTCCTGATTTTTTAAGTGCCTCTTCAACTTTTCTGGCTCTTTTCCCCTCTCTAGGTCAAAAGAAGAGGGAAAAGGAATACACAGGTTTCCCCCGCCACTCAAAACTAGGTTTGATTTGGTGAATTATTTTTTGGTTCTGGAAATTTATATGGAAAATTTTTAACCATTCTTCAACACCCCCAAATAAGCTCCGGATACCAACTTGTACTAAATAGAAGTGTCCCCGTTTTGGATAGCGGGGGCAACCTGTCTACTCCATCGAGCTAAAGTGTCCATGATGCATAGCATGAAAAGCACCAGGAAACCCAGGTTCCATTAACAAGCCAGTCCCTCCGTGCCCCTGTGAGTATTCATCTTCCCATTGACAAAATAAGTCTGCATGACGGTGTCCTTAAGCTCCGCTCCGGGCTAACATCGCTCCCCCCTGCAGGTCCCTTTCCTTCTTCACGCCCGAGAGATAAGGCTGTGCCCGAGGGACTTCACCTGGAACAGGAAAAGAACCCATCCTGTTCTCAGTCCTAATTATAAACCAATAACGGCTATTTCCTGCCTCCCGCCTTTCCTTAATAATGTGTCATTAATTACAACCAATGCAATTACCAATCCCAGTCGGTGCAGCGGCCTCTCGTGCCAGCACGTGTGTGCCCGCCCCGGGCTGCGCGGCGCCTGCCCCGGGCCCTGCTGCCAGCCTACGTGGAGGGGTGTGGGCTGCCCTTGGTGACGTCTGTGCTGTGAGCGCCCCACGCCTGCTCGCTACAATTTGGCTTAGTAATTCTTGAAACCTAAGAGAAGAGCGGCCTGATGGCGGAGATTCCTGGGGGCAAAATGAACTCTCTAGAGGGACCCCAACCTGGAGTCTGCATTTCTCCTTTGCCTCCGAAAGAGCGGCTCTTTCTTGTTCTATCTTGTTGCCTCTTGTCCGTGCGAGGCATACTAAGTTTCCCTGGCATTTCCAGCAGGAATGAGCCTGCATGTCTCTTGCACCAAGTGTTTAGACTGGGGCTTACTGAGGTGACTTGATTCACAACACTGTATGTGTTCTAGAAGTTCAGGTTCACACCTCTTCAAATGCATGTAATCCCACCTCACCCACCACACAAAGCCCCCTAATCTTCCACCACTGTCCATTGCCACCCCCGAGAGCCGCATGTTTTTGTTTGACAGCTATGCTGAAAATCTTGGGCATAAAATGACTTTAGAATCTACTAGAAGAATGGTGTTTATGAGTTATATAATACTGGTTACATACATATCTGTTATGAAAAATGTTTAATCACTGCTCTCCTGAGTTTACAATGTGCCAGGGTGGATGTGGATAGCATGAAGTCTCCCACACTAGAAGCCACGTTCCTAAGATATTGCGTTTTGAATATGAGCTCGTGAGCATTAGCAACAACCAACCTTTAGAACATTCTGGCCTGTTTTGCAGCACATCCTTACCTCATCTCCCCTGCTCGGGAGGCTGGATGGTGCAGCCACGCAGTTGCAGAATTAAATCTGAAAACCTTGGGTAAAGTTGCTGAGCCTCCCATGGCAGGGGGCAGCTTCACCCTTGTACTGAAATAAGCCCAGCACAGCTTCTTTCAAACTGTGTCGATTTTTCCTCCCTTACAGTCACCTCTGTTTCTCCCAGAGCAGAGTGAACAAGAAGGGAACCCCCTCTCCATAGGTGTGGACCAGACCCCTCCAGCCCATGACTAGGTCCCAGCAGCCTTTGGGGCAGCAGGAGGGCAGGGCTCCTCCTCACAGAATTCTCAGATGGGCCGTTCATGGAACAGGTCCCTTCTGAAGGTGAAGCGTCTGTGCAGCTTACTGAAGCCAGGACGAGACTTTACCTGGGCTTAGACCCTCCTCCCAAGCATTCTCAGTCACCCTCTCCCTAATCTGAGCCTTCCCTGCCCCACAACCCTCCTCATTCAGCCCCAGGCCAGGCTTGGGCAGTTGGCGAGTGCGCTGAAGCTGTGTTTATATGACTAAAACGAAACCTCCAATTCTAGGATTTTCAAAGACAATAATCCACATCTGTACACGGCCTCACCACACCACTCCTGGACTGGGAGTCACAGTCATAAAATTTGAGAATAGATTAGAAAAAAGAGTAGGTTTCCCATGAACTGAAGATTTCACCCCCTGCAGCCTCCTGAGCCACATCACAGACTCGGGAAGATTAAAGGAAATAATAAACTTCTGACTCCTAGCTCAGTGCTCGGGGTGGTGTTTCTGCAAGAGGGACTGGCGCTCTGCATATGGTCTTGCGCCTGTCTGCTTTCTGCAGCCTCTACTTCTCTACCTAATCGAGTCTCGTCAGTGGCCCATGGGTTGATCCAATAGGTATTCATTGAACCAAGAGGTGATCCAACAGGTGTTCGTCCAACAATTTGCAATGATTGTTTGCAAATTTCTACAAATAACAACATGTAGAGATGGGGGGAGGTAAAGAGCTCTAGAAACGGAATGTGGGTGCAACCAATAAGAAATACATATTTTTAAATTACCAGGTCCCACCCCTCTTCATAAGAACAGGCAAAGGGAAGGAATACACTTCATAGTCCTGTCAGGAACCAGGAATGCTGGCTGGTGGCTCTAGTGCCAGCAGGCACGGGGAGGGGTCACCATCTATTTGGGCAGATCATAAAGGAGAGTCCCAGAGCCCTCAGGGGATTTTCCAGGCTTTCCTGCTCTCCCAGGGAACCGGGCGGGCACACGGGCACACAGGCAGGCAGGCACGGGCCAGGCAGGGGGGCTGGAAAGTGGCAGGCAACGAGCCTCCCAGCCCCCCACGAATCTTTGCTTTCTCTGGGCTCTCTCTGGCATCGCCTGGTGAGCTGACCTTTTTTTTTTTAAGATATATTTATTGATGCATACAAGAGCTGGGGTACAGGCCAGAGGTACGAGGGGTGAGAGAGACAGAGTAGGGAACAGAACAGGCGGATCTACTGAAATACACTGCTAAGGGGAGCAGCAGGTGCGTCCAAAGAGGTCTGCTGCACCATGTGGGTAGCTCCCTGGCTGGCTGGGGATTGAACTCGTGCTGCAGTGGCTGCGGACAGCTTCACAAGCTGCGTCTTAAACCCTTGTGCCACCATGGAGGCCTGATCTCCCCTCTTCTGTAATCACGCAGTTTGTCCTCTGCTTTTATCCCGCCTCTAGGCTCAGGTGCTCATACTTACACATGCGTGCACACCCCTACTCCAGGTTTCCACAGTCAGGCACGCGTGCCCTGCACCCACGCTCCCGAGCGCCTTCTGCATTAACACGATCGAGGTCGCAGGTGACAGCCACAGAGGCTCACGGCGTAAAAAGCCTGATTAATTCACTTACCCTGCAGTGGCATATCTGTGCCACTGCCATATCTGTCCGCAAGCAGACGAGCAGAGCAGAGGCGGGGGGCTGGGTGGGGGGGGGGTCCTCTGCATCAGCATTGTTTCAAAGAGCAGAAGACTGCAAGCAGCTCACCTGCCTGTGGGTCTGGTCATCTGTCATGGCCTCTTGTACATTTCAACCATTGAAAGACTGAGGCGGCTCTTCAAGTATTGATTTGCAGCAACCACACGCACACACACACACACACACACACACACACGCTCACAGGTACAGTGAACTAAAGTAACTGTTTAAGTACAATGCCAGCGGTGTGAAAAAAGGAAGGGGGCTGTGTTGCATTGCGTGTGCATCTGCTCACACTCGTGTAAAATCTCTGGGGAAGGACACACACCCCGGGGTGAGGCTGGGGAGGGGCAGGGGCGCCGGCATTGAGCTGGGGGAAAGATTTGTCTCTGTCCCCTTGACACCTTTCCAGTTCTGCAGTGTGTAGAAAAGTGGCCTATTCGAGATGAGCGATGATTTACAAGAGAAAGAGGCGCTGCAGGGAGGGCGATGTCTGACGGAGACTCGGAGACTCCCGGGCAGGACAGAAGCAAATACGCCTGGGCCAGCCCTGCGGTGCTGCGCGAAGGGGAGAGGCCAGAGCTGTCAGCCGGGCTGCTGAGAGGGCCCCTGGGGTTACTCTGCGAGCTGGGAAGGGGCTTTCTGGGGGAATGAAAGGGAGGAGGGGATCACAATAAGCCAGTGGTCAGAATGAGCAGGAAGGAGACGGATGAAGCTCAGCGTTGGTATAAAAGAAATTTCCAGAAATGAGAAGCAGGTTGCCAGCTGCTCCAGGTTAAGGTGGGGACAGTGGGGGGTGGGGGGGGTACACTTATATAAGTTCCCCACATTTCCCCCTTAAGCCTTGTCTCTGCTCTTCTAATGATGGATGTAGAGTCTTAAAAATGAAGAGGGTCTACAAGCAAACTTGTGTTCAGGGGCCAGGAGGAAGGGTGGGTGTGGGGAGACCACCTCCCCGAAACTGGCTTGGGAAGAAGCCCAACAGCCTAGATGCTGAGGATTTCCACGAAGCAAAGAGACGGGTGGGGGGCCCTGGGAGCTGCCACAGCCAGAAGAGAGGGCTGGAGAGGGGCCTGCCCGGGCCTGGGCCGCCCCGGGGCTGTGGGGAGCAGGGGCCCCGCCTGCTGACAGATCAGCTTTGCACAGTAACAGGATTAAATTGGAAACTGTTACAGGTGAGATGAGACTCGCCCATTCTTGTATCACAGAGAAAGAGGCTTTTTCTTCATCCAACAGCTATTATTTTATTTTCTTTGTTACTAAAATAGCACAAAGGGAAGCTCCCGTTTGTTCTCTTACCTTTACCTGTCTTAGAACCCTGAAGATGCTTCCTCTGCTGCACCCGAAAACCTCCCAGAGGGGAGGTTTGGTACCCCCATTTTTCCCTTTGCTCTTAGATGACAACTGCTGGCTCCATTTAACCCCAGTTTTGCCTACTCTCCCCGCACCCCAGAAAAATCACCAGCAAGCATGTCAGGAAGGGCAGTGGGCAGGCACCCAGAGGCCTCTGGGGGGTCAGATTCCAGCTCTGCCCTCTGGGACCATGTGGCCTCAGCAGGAGACAAATCATTCTGTCCAGACGCCAAGGCCAGTGCCCGGGAGCACATGCTCAGTGTTAAGGGGCATCCTTGGAGATTCCTGAGACCCTGTTAGCTGGAGAAGAGGCCCCCGGGCCACAGTCACTGGCTGACAAAAATCTGGATATGGGGAGCCCGGGGGGGGGGGGGCTGTCACCCAGATCTGACTGTCGGGACTTGCCAGCCAGGCCTGAAGTCATGGGGGAGGCGGTTCAGGGCAAGGTCACGGCATCTGCAGGACCAGCCCAGAATCTCAGGTCTCCCGTCACACGAGCGGGGTCAAGGTGAGGGTTAACTTCGATCTCCCTCCCCGGCCCTGCTCAACCGCTGTTGTTTCTTTCTCTTGCTGGCTCCATTCTCTCCTCTCCCTCTCCTGCTCACGCTCAGCCGTCGAGGAGAAATCCTTTCTCACTGTGAGTTTGTCTGGAACGTCAGCCCACCCCTCGGCCCTCCCGGGGGAAATGTGTGCATGCACAGTCCGGCAGCCCCAGCCCACCGGCCCCAGAATCTCCAGTCCCCGAGCAAACTTGAACTGCTTTTCGCTCGTGAATTTGGCCTGGCATCAAAGTGCCTCTGCTTTGTTTCCAGTTTGCAAAATGGAGATGTTGATATCCCCCTCCCTGCCTCAAAGGCTTTTCTTGAGGTTCCAATAAAATGATGGTTGTGAAAGCACTTTGGAGATTAAGGAACTTATTATTAGTAGCTCAAGGTGAAGATTGCATGGGGGGGACGGGGCGGGGCAGGGAGGGGTAATTGGGAAGACTTAATAAATCCCATCCGGCCCTATGATTTTATAAAATTGTTTTGTATCGTGAAAATGTTGAATGCAGCAGCTTCCTCTGATGTTTGAACGACACTCACACTAATGGCATCTTTTTCCTCCCTAGACATCCTTAAGTGCAGAGCCCCACCCCCTTCTAAAAGTTCGAGCCCGTCTCTCCTGGCATCCGGGTCAGCTGGCAGGGCGCCCTGCCTCAGCAGCAGCGGGGAGGATTCTCCACCAGCATCTGCAGAGACCCCCTGGGCTTCAGTCACTCTCCATCCAGGCCCCAGAGCCGAAGCTGGTGTAAGCCTGTGAGAGGACCTGCTGAGCCGGCGGACGCTCGGCTGCCCTGAGGTTCCTCTGCTGAGACTTTTGTCCCAGTCCCTGCTGTGCCCGAGAACTGCCGTGTTTTATGAGTGGTATTCATGCCATAAATGCGATCGTGTCCACAGTCTTAGGTAGGTTGCAGTGACCGACACTGCGGGTGGGTGGAGGGACACTCGCTACCACCCCTGTGGCCCTGGGGGGGCCGCTCTCCGCTGGGTCTTGGCCTCAAGGGTGCGTCCTCACAGCCCTGCTGGCTTAGTGCATCCGGGCTGCTGCACAGAAATCCCGCAGCTGGGGTATATTTCTCACGGTTCCATCTGGAAGGCCAAGATAAAGGTGTGGACCAGGTGCACTGGGGCAGCGTCCACCAACTGGCCCCACTGGACCTCAGGGACCTCTTTGAAGCCATGTCTCCAAATACAACTGCATGTCGAGGTCCCAGGGGTTAGGACTGCAGAGGAATTTGGGGGACACACCCAGGCCATGACACACACTCTGGGAGAGTTGGCAGAATCTGGGTGAAGCACCCGGGAAGTGGCAACAGCGGAAGTCTTCCTCCTCCATGGCCTGAAGAAGCAAAGGGAAAGAGCATGTTGGTGCTGGACCCCGTGAGGGCTGTCGCCGGGGAGAGGGACCGGACGGGACGGTGCCCTCACGTGGGGGACAGTGCGGCCACTCTGGAACCCGAGGGAGGAAGAGGGACAAGACCTGCCCTTTCTCCCCACCCCTGGACACTCCGACAGCCCTTCCCTCTGGTCACATTCATCTGGAAGGAAGAAGCCTCAGGGGTCCGGGGGCGGGGCGGGGGGACAGCACAATGAGGAGTCACCAGCGCCATGGGGACTGGACACGCAGACAGCGTGAATGGACTCGAAAGAGTGGAAAACAGAGAGTGTTACTTAGCTGCAGAAACATTAGTCACACATTCCACACTGAACCACCTCCTCCTGGAACCACCTCCAGGTCCCAGAAGTTACTATTCCTGGAAGCTTATTTATTTAAGTAAAGCTGAGTGATAGCAAAACAAACATGCCGATCGTGTCACGTGTCACGTGGAAGGCCTTCTACTACGCGGTGTGATCACATTTCTGGGAGTGATTTACAGCGGTGGCTGCTGGGATGGCCCGGGGCGCAATGGTTTGGTTGCCATAGTGACAAACCTGGAAAATACGTTTGCACCACACTGGCGAAAGCCAAGCCAACACCTGAGAGAGCCCTGTGTTCCTCCCGTGGGCACGGTGGCTATGGGGAAGTTCCCTCTTCCAGGGGTGGGTCCTCACGGCCAGCGCCCCAGAGCCAGGGGTAACGGTGCAGGCTGGGGTGACCTACAGTGCAGGATTCCCCCACCCTTGTCCCAGTGAGCCCCTGTCAGGAGCCAGATAGCTGGTGGGCAGCTGTCTGAATAGGCCATTCCGGAGAGCATCCCCAGCTCTTTCTGGAATAAACCTGGGCCTTTTCGGGTAAGGACGTGCCAGGGAAGGAAGGCTCACCCAAGAGCAGCCCCTCCGTGTCGCCTCCACAGAGCGGCTGAGTTCTAAGAACAAGCAGCCAGGAGAGAACCCGGTGAAATCTAAGTCACAGTTTATGGCTCAACCCGGGAAGTCTGGTGGTGTCCTTGATCGCCCCGCAGACCCAGAGGCTGGTCAAATTTCAAGCAGAAGGAATATGGAGGCTTCCAGGTTCTAGAACTTGGAAGCTGAGAAATATTACGATGGCCATCTTGGAATCGACCCGCCACAGATGGCTGCTTGTGTGGCCCTGCCCAACCTGGGTCACCACATACTCAAAGTGGGCGCACCCCTTGTTGGTCCGCTCAGGCCGCCATGAAGAAATACTGCAGACTGGGGGAGCAGAAGGGCCTTAAACAACAGGATGTGTTGCCCCCCAGTTCGGGGAACTGGAAGTCCCAAGACCGGGGGGCAGCAGGACTGGTGTCTGGGGAGAACTCCCACCTTGGGTCGCTCTCACACCGTCTTTCTTTAGTGCCTGTGCAAACACACGCACATGCTCACACGTGCACGCACATGCAGAGAGAGATCGATCTCTCTCTCCCACCCCTTCTAGATTGAGGACTCCTCAAAGAATCCCAGCTTCACGCACTAGGTTTTTCCCATTTTCCCTTATGCAGTAGGCACTTGACTGGCCCCTGATTGTCGTCACTGGAATTTCAGATCCAAAGTGTGATTTTCTCTGCCAGCTTCTTTCACAGTGACACTGGCAGAGAAAGACCACAGGGGGGCGCGCCATACCCTCTTCTGAATCCCGGGAGCGGCCCCTTTTCAGCCTGTTTCGTTCTTTCTGGAAAACTCAAACATGACTGAAAACCTAATTTTCACCACTGCTGGGAGAGGCTTTAGGGAATCTCGAATGTTTACACCAACACCCTTGGGGAAATATTTATTCCACTCAGGTCTTTGATTCCATTAGAACACATCAAACAAATATTCAGAGTGGTTTTGTTTTTGTTTTTGTTTTTTTGAAGAACTGATAGTGTAAGGAAGAAACAGATATGGTAATCAACCACTTTAACCCATCAGGATTTTTTAAGTGTCAAGAATGTGGAGAAACTGGGAAGTTTGCGCTGCTGGCAACATAAAATGGCAGCTGCTATGGAAAACAGTGCTGGTTCCTCAAAAAATTAAATATACAATGATCACATGATCCAGCAAGTCCACTTCTGGGTATTCACCAGAGCATTGAAAACAGGGACTCCAGGAGGCATTTGCACACCCGGGTTCTCAGCAGAATTGTTCACAACAGCCAAAATGTGGAAGCCACCCGGTGGGCCATCCACACGGTGAAATATTACTGGCTTTAAAGAGAAAAGACATTCTGAAGGCATAGCTGGGGGTTTGCAAGGCTCCGGAGGGCGGAGGTTACAGTTTAGTGGGGACAGAGATCCAGTTTTGAAAGATGGACAGTGGGGAGATTTGTCCAACCGCGCAAATGTACTTAATGCCTCTAAATTGCATAACTACAGTGGCCAGTTTTATGTGATGTGTATTTTACCACAATAAAAAAAAATTAAAGGGGGGAAAACAACCAAAAGGTAAAGTTATCAGCATGCAAATGGAGGCAAGTGCGGAGGAGGGAGCAGTTTCTTCTCCCTGGGTGTGGGGTGGAGGGAAACTGGTCAGGGGGAATCGGATCCAGGGGTTTAGGGATGAACAGTGGATGAAGCAAGATAAACTCTTAGGCTGTTCTTGATGCCATACAATTTACCCTCTCGGACACCCTACACTGTCTCTAAGCTTCTCCTGGAACATTCTTTTTTCTTTATTTTTTCTTTTTAACATATTCTATGCTCTCCGGCTGTTGTCCTAACTTTAGCAGAATCCAGACTCTTAAAAAGTACCTGATAGGGCCTCCCTGGTGGCGCAGCGGTTGAGCGCTGGGTTGCGAAGCTGCCCGCAGCCTCTGCAGCGCCGGTTCAATCCCCGGCTGCTCCCCGGCCACCGGAGGAGGGTCCCACATGGCGCGCAGACCTCTCCTGCCGCCCGCTGCTCCCCTCAGCAGTGTCCTTCGGTCCTTCTGCCTGCTCTGCTCCCCGCTCTGGCTCTGGTGAATTCTCTCACCCTCCCGCGCTTCTGACTGTACCCAGTGCATGTATAAATAAATAAATAAATCTTTAAAAAAAAAATAAATAAAATAAATCTTTAAAAAAAAAAAAAAGTACTTGATAGATGACAGTGCCCTCTCTCTCACACGCTAACACTCGACCCTTCCCACGGCCCCATGAGCCGGACCTGGAAGAAACAATCGCCAGTTGACAGAAGGGGAGTCCAGGATTCAGAGACCGTCACGGACCTGCCCAAGGTGGCCCAGTCACCACGGGCCTCCCATAAAGCCGTCGCCTCTCGCTGGGTTCTGCTGCTGCCTGAGCACCTCCCAGGAGGGCCTTCTGCCCAGGCGTGGGGCAAATGAGTTCAAATCACCCTTTTCCCAGGAACTCTCCTGCACTGCTGGTGGGAGTGCAAACTGGCCCAACCACTGTGGAGAGCTGTGTGGAGATTCCTCAAGCTGCTAAAGATGGAGCTTCCATAGGATCCAGCAATCCCACTCCTAGGTATTTACCCAGAGGACACAGAAACATTCATTCCAAAGGACATCTGCGCCCCTATGTTTCTAGCAGCACTGTTTACAAGAGCTAAGCTTTGGAAACAACCCAAATGCCCAAAAATAGATGACTGGATCAAGAAGATGTGGTACATATACACCATGGAATATTACTCAGCAATCAAAAAAGATAAACTCATGCAATTTGCAGCAACATGGATGGCGCTGGAAGGGATCATGCTCAGCGAAATAAGCCAGAAAGAAAAAGAAAAATACCGGATGGTCTCACTCATAGCAGGAATCTAGAAAACTTAAATAAGGAACCAGGAAAATGAATAACTATAAGAAAGTGAAAATCAAAATCAACAAAAAACTATGAACCAGAGACACACTGGGGAGGAGGGGCAAGAGGAATTAGGGTCAAAATAAGGGGGTGGGAACTGTATGGGGACTATAACCAAGATGAAAATGCATGCATTGTGCAAAAATGAAAAAGGATGTAAACAACACATAAAATAAAAATGCATATGAGCGTCCGGGACCAGGTGGTCTTGCACACACACCTTAATTATGGACGCCTGCGCCCGGAGAGCACGGGGGTGCGGGTGTGTAGAAGGGGACACCTGAGCCGCGGGGCGAGGGGCCATCGGGCGGCGTCACTCAGGGCCGGGACTACACAGGAGCAGACTGCCCGAGAAATACTGGGAGAGAAAGCGGGTCTGTCCCAGCTCAGCAGTAGGGCCTGTGAAAATCTACCAAAGGCTCCAAAATAATCTTTTTCCCTGCAGAACTAAGGATGACCCCTCAACACCCCACACACACACTTCCCACACCCCCTCCCCACCACTGCCTGGGATGGCTGCAAAACACCAGGGCTTGCCCTTCGCTGGCTTCATCCTCTCCTCTCACTTCACCTTTCTGTCCTCCCTCTTGGGTATCCCACACCCCCCCACTCTTAAGAGCTCGGCAATGTTCCAGATTCTCCTGACTTAGTCTCATTTTTCTTTTTTTACATTTTATTGAGGTATAGTTAATATACAATAAACCTGCACAATGAGTGTTTCTAATTAGGTGCATTTGACATATGTCTGTTATGTGTTGGTCACAATTGTATTTTTTTAAGATTCATTTTTATTTATTTATGCATACAAGAGCTGGGGTGCAGGCCAGAGGTGTAGGGGGTGAGAGGATTCACCAGAGACAGAGTGGGGAACCGAACAGGCAGATCTACTGAAATCCACTGCTGAGGGGAGCAGCGGGCGAGACAGGAGAGGTCTGCTGCGCCATGTGGGTAGCTCCTTGGACGGGGATCAAACTCATGCTGCAGTGGCTGGCGATAACTTAATAGATAGAGCTGAGACTTTAACCCCTGCGCCACCAGGGAGGCCTCTGGACACATTTGTAATAACCCATGACATCACCACCCCACTCAAGGCGCTAAACATATACCTCATCTCCAAAAGTTTCCTCGTGCTGCTTTGTGTGGGGGCTGGGGGGATGGTGAGAACTCTTTGCTGTTGTTTTTAATTGGAGTCACGTCACTTGGCAGCAGGAGGGACATTCCAGGTGTGCATTGTTGAGAATTAACATGGGCATATAACTTCGTGACTAAAAGTCCAGTTATCTCCTTTACCCTTCCATGCACCCCCCCTCCCCCCGCCGCCTTCCCAATTTGCCCGTTACCTTTCTCGGGCCCTTCTGACAGGCTCAGATTTCTATAGAGAAATTAATCACCTTGTTAAGTCCTAATTTTTGCAGAATCAAAAAATATTTGTGACAAAGTATTTAAGAGCTATTTCTCTTGTACCCATGTTCATAGCTGAGAAAGCAAGCTGTTGTTTGTAACAGCCCAGGATGGAATCAGGCCACGTGCCCATCAGTGGATGAGTGGACAAACACGTGGTCCATCCGTACAGTGGACTATCATTCAGCCTTAAAAAGGAAGGCAATTCTGACGCCTGCCTCAACATGGGTGAAACTTGAGGACATTATAATAAGTGACATAAGCTGGACAGATATTGTATGATTCCACTTCTATAAAGCACCTAGAATAGTCAAATTTATAGAGACAGAAAGTAAAATGGGATTGCCAGCGGCTGGGGGTGAGGAGAGTAGGGAATTTAGGGTTTAATGGGCACGAAGTTTTAGTCTTGCATGATCAAGAGTCCTGGAGATAGATGGTGGGGCTGTATGTACAATGGAGGGTACTTAATGCCACTAAACTGTTAAAAAGTAGAAGAATAAAAAGAAAAAAGAGGGAGGTATAAACCCAGATTCAGACACAAGCCTCATCTTTTACTAAGGAACTTTACATCAGGCCCTGAGTCTGGTGTCTGCAGGGGACAGTGGATGAAGTTTCTGAGAAAATGGTCCCTGCTAAAACTCCGGTCCAATGATCCAAAATATATAAAGAATTCTTACAACTCAATAGCAATAAAATAATCTGATTTTTAAATGAAGAGACATTTTTTTCAAAAGAAGACATACACATAGCCAACAGGGATGTGAAAAGTGCTCAACATCAGCAATCAGGGAAATGCAGACCACAGCCACCTTGAGAACACCCCACACCCATCAGGAGGCTGTCCTCAGGACCGCCAGTGGGTGTCAGGTGGATGGGAGAACAGGGAACCCTTGCATACTGTTGATGAACTGTAATGTGGAAGCAGTGGGAAGTTCCCTCAAAAACTGAAAACCAGAACAACCTTACGGTGCAGGAATTCTACGTCCGGGCATCTGTCCAAAGGAAATGAAACAAGATCTCAAGAGATATCTGCAATCCGTGTTGGTTACATCATTATTCATGATAGCCAAGACAGGGAGACAATTAAGTGTTCATCAACAGATGAATGGATACAGAAGACATGGAGGTATGTATGTACAGGCTGTGGAGGGTAGGAATTCTTTATATGTTTCGGGTGTTGGACAGTCGTTTCAGTGGGGGCCATGTTCTCAGAAACCTTGTCCCCTCTCCCCTAAAGACACAAGACACAGTGTGCTGGGCAACCATCCCAGGCCAGGCAGGCTCATGGTTGATTTGGGCTTATGGGAAAGGAATCCTGGAGCCTTAGGTATATCTGACATGCCTTTAGTGCTGAAGCAGGGGCTGGATCGACAGGCGGAGCAGCAGCAGGGAGGCAGGCAGGCAGCAGAGTTGCCTCCCAGCCCCTGTGATCTCGTGATCTCTGCGATCTCGGTCCCTGGGAGGATCCCCCCAGGTGTCCGCATTTACTGTGCTCCAGCTCCTCAGCACTTTTTGCAATAACACTTGCCACGTGTGGGTAATGAGACCTGGAAGGAAAACGGAGTTGAGGATGGCGGCCACAGAGGCTCGCGGTAGGAGGCGAAGAAGAGCTTGATTTACCCCACGTTCCCGGAGAGTCTTCACTGGCATAAGGCACCAGGGTAAGAGACGAGGCTTGTATCTCAATCTGGGCGTCCACCTCCCTCTTTTCTTTTTATTCTTCCACTTTTTTTTTTAAGAATTTTTTGTTTATTTATGCATACAAGAGCTGGGGTACAGGCCAGAGGTGCAGAGAAGTGAGAGGATTCACCAGAGACAGAGTGGGGAGCAGAACAGGCGGATCTGCTGAAATACACTGCTGAGGGGAGCAGCGGGGAGACAGGAGAGGTCTGCTGCGCCATGTGGGTAGCTCCCTGGCTGGGTATTGAACTCGTGCTGCAGTGGCTGCGGACAGCTTCATAGTGCTGAGACTTAACCCCTTGTGCCACCAGGGGGGCCCTCTTCCACTTTTTAATATACAGTCCAGTTGTGCATACATGTGAATATCATCCAGAAAGATGGCTAGAAAGGGCATTGTAGGGGCAGGACAGGCCACAGTGCAGGTTTTCTGATCCAGCAGACCGGGTAAAGGAGGAGTCAAGAGTCCTCAGTGGTTTTTTGCGGGTCTTTTATTGGGGTTTACCCGGTACACAGCAGGCAGGGGTGCTGGGGGGCCGGGAGGCTGGCAGGCCTCCCAGCCCCCAGCAAATCCTCACTCTATCTGGGCTCTCTCTGGCCTTCTCTCTGTTTCTCTGCTCTTCCATTCGTTCTGCTGCTTCTTGGCTTTTCTTTCAGCTTCTGCTATTGACGTCCATGTGATGCCGCCCTTAAAAGCCTAGTCTCAGCCCAGGTGAATCCCATCTACCTATGCCCACACCCTACCCCAGGTGCCGCCATCAGGCATGCATTCAGGACCGCAAGGATCCATCATCTATCCTGATGGCGGGAGGGCAGAAAAGCCTGACATTTTCCCTTACCCTACAGGCATCCTGCCATTTGCCACAGTATGGATGGACTTGAGGCCCTGTTAAGTGAAAGAAGGCAGGGAAGCACAAATCCAGCATGGCGTTACCTACATGTGGAACTAACAAAAAAGTCAAACTCAGAAAACAGTAGAGAAGTAGATGCCGGGAGGTGCCGTGGGGCAAGCCGGGGAGGTGGGTCAAGGGGCACAAACTTTCAGATTCAAGCTGGAAAAAGCCTGAGCTTCTAATGTAAGACACAGAGACTGTCTTCAATCACACTCTATTATAGGATTAAATTTACTGAATTTTCTCTCCCAAACTCAAACCAAACCCAAAACAAAACGAAACAAAAAACCCCAAAGCTGCAAGTGAAAAGATTCTGGGGGTTTCTTACACCCTTGGGGATCTGGAGAACTCTGCTGTCTACCATCCTGGCCTCCCCCAAGCCCTTGCAAGGATAACACAGTGGTGCCAACTGTTCAAAAACTGAAGCTTCAAAGCATCTGAATGAGCACGTAAGGTGAATGCCTGACAAGCACGGCGGCCGTGTAATAAGCTTGTTTTCCTTCTGCGAAACAGGCGTCCGACAGTGACGCAGGTCACGCTCACCTGCGGGCACACCTATGGCCCAACCTGATCACCCCCCACTCTCTGAGCGCCTTGAACAGGCTGAAACATACTTTACAATGCAAAGAGTTTCTTTCATTTATGCGAAGACCCTAAAACTATTTCTTGGTATTGTTCAAGCAGAGATTATCTTAGTTCAAGACGGCGCTTTTTTAGAAACTCTGGACACGAAACTCGTCAGTGGTGGCTGTGCCACTTGTCAGAAGTCATGGCTGTGACCTTTCCTGAGAAGGATCTTTCCTTGTTAACATCACTTAAATGAGCGCTCGTCCTCCTTACAAATATGATGCCAATTCCCAGTTCTGAACTAGGACTAATAAAAATGACTAGTTCTATGCAATGCTCTATATTGTACTTTTGCTCTCTCCAAAAATGAAAATAGTTGAAATGGCATTTTTAATCCAGTTGTCTCTATTAGTAATATATTTTACTGGACGTAGAGATCAGTGAACTCTTGCTTTTACCTGCAGAGACATGTTTTACTAAAACTTTCAAATTGTAAGCTATGTAGCAGGGGTATTCAAGCTGTGCATTTTACATTTAAAAAATGGGCAAAATGCAAAGGGTATGGCTTCAGCGATACAAAAATCATTGTTGAAATGCTTTAAAATGTTGATGTAAATTTATCAATGGCACATTATAGTAGAACATATTTGTTAACTTCAGGTTATTGTAAGTAAAAATAAAATTAATTGCTTGCAAAAAAGAAAAAAGAAAACTCC
Source organism: Talpa europaea (assembly GCF_964194135.1). Taxonomy (NCBI): domain Eukaryota; kingdom Metazoa; phylum Chordata; class Mammalia; order Eulipotyphla; family Talpidae; genus Talpa; species Talpa europaea. The sequence goes on from NC_140070.1 coordinate 3,944,147, forward strand.
AACCCCTAATTTAAATGAGAAAAATGTTGACTGACTACAATGGGGTGGGTTTGTAGAGAGGATCAAAGAAGAGAGTCCAGCATGATTGACAAGGTCTGCAGAGGGCACAGCCCTGACTTCTAGAAGCCTGTGCTCAGCTTGGTACAGAGTATTCTTCTTCTCGCTGCCATGTCTCATCAAGCAGTAAATGAAACTGGACAGGTTTTCAGACTATCATGAGTGACTGTGCATGTTTATAAAATCTTGAGGATTTTGTATTTGAGCATTTCTTTTCTAAGTCACTCCTCTATTTAGAGATAGAAATGAATTCTGACCACCTTGGTGACTGAGCGGCGATTCCTAGACCAAAAACATTCGCATTAGCTGCGAACACACTAGAAGGCAGAATCTTGTCACCCTAAGCCTCACAAATTCAAATCTGCATATTTAACAAGATCCCCAGGATTTGCTGGCACGTTAAAGTTTGTAAAATCAGACAGACTGTCCTGGAAAACCAAGTCTGACCCCCTCGCCCTGGCCATGGTATTCAGCCACTTTGCAATCTTATTTTTTCTTTCTTTTTTTTTTTTTAAGAACATGTTTCTTTTAAAGCAGCAACTCTTTCTTTTTTTTAAGATTTATTTGTTTATTTATACAAGCACTGGGTACAGTCAGAAGCGCGGGAGGGTGAGAGGATTCACTAGAGCCAGAATGGGGAGCAGAACAGGCAGAAGGACTGAAGTACACTGCTGAGGGGAGCAGCGGGTGCAGCAGGAGAGGTCTGCGCGCCATGTGGGACCCTCGCCAGTGGCTGGGGATCGAACCAGCGCTGCAGAGGCTGCGGGCAGCTTTGCAGCCCAGCCCTCAACTGCTGTGCCACCAGGGGAGGCCCCTGCAATCTCATTTTTTCTTACCCCAAAGCATGGACCCCACTTCTCGTGTGCCTGGGGAGTGTGGGTAGCACTGCATTGACAAGTGATGGAAAATGAGTGAAGTATCATTCAACAGAACAAAATGAGGATCCACGAGGCAACACTTGAGAGGCAGAGACAACAGGTATCCTGAGCTGGAGGGAAACATGGATTGTCAGGATTTCAGATGGTTCTGCCAGGTAGGGAGTCGATTTGGCTCTTTAATGCTGGATGTGTTTATAAACAGGACAGAGCTGGGACAGGGCTCCAGGGGGATGAAAAGGTTTATGCCAGGATAAAAAAAAAAAAAAAAAGAGTAAAGGTGAACAACGATTAGACAACTTTGAAGTCCAGGATTCATGGAGGGTGGAGGAAGAGAAAAATGATAAGGCTGGGAAAACCGAGTAAGAGGCCAGGTGTTTATTTGGGAGTTGCAATGTTTTCTCTCACTTGCTCAGGATGCAATTTTTATCTATTTCACTCCATCATCAAAAAGAGAAACAATTTTAAAGACAGAATGACTATACTATTGACAGGCACTACACACATCACCAGTGCCAGCACATGCGCCCAGGGGAAATTTGGCTGTTGAAATAAATAAGATCTCTTGTTGCCAAATCCTTGCTAGCATTGATCAGCTGCTCGTTCATTCAGTCTGTCATCGGCTCACCCAGGCGGCTGAATGCTTGGGTCCTGACCACTCCGGGAGACAAGTGCGTGGCAAGGGAGCAGGGACACCTGCAAGCTGAGGAAATTCTATCCAGTACATCTTTCCTCTACGAATTGAGGAAAGGTCACGGTTATTTAACGTGAGGGCAGAGCACCAGGGTTAGCGCACAGACCATCAGCCTCCCCGGGGCAGGTGGACGACGGCCCCTGGGGACCATGGGGAGCAGGGGACGTGGATGAGCACGGCTTTGGGACAGAGGACACCAGTAACCGGATGCAGGGCAGGTGAATGGAGGGAAGACCAGCCAGGAGATACAGCGGCCATCAGCCGTCACCCAGGCCTGCGCTGCAGTGACAGGACCTCATGTTCACACAGCACCGTCTACACCCAGTTCTCTTCAGAGACACTTACAAGATGATGTCGGTGGAGGCATTTAAAAACAAAAAGTGGGGCCTCCCTGGTGGCGCAAGGGGTTGAGCAACATACAGTGAGGCAGTCCGCAGCCTCTGCCGCACAGGTTCAGTCCCCAGCGGGCCAGGGAGCGGCCCACATGGCGCAGCAGCCTCTCCTGACTCCCCTGCTCTCCTCAGGGGTGTGTTTTGGTCAGTCTGCCTGTTCTGTTCCCCACTCTGTCTCTGGTGAATCCTCTCACCCCCCACATCTCCGGCCTGTACCCCAGCTCTTGTATGCATGGATAAATGAATCTTTAAAAAAAAAAAAAAAAAGTGGAACTTTCCTTGGGAAGGTGGCATGTGAGAGAAGTTTTAGAAGAACTGACAAGATTTCGTGAGCTGAAGGGTGGTGGGCACCAGGCTGGGAGGGGTGACCGAGGAATCGAAACCCAAAGCTTTTGAATTTGGGTGACTGGGAGGAGGTCACTGCTCTGGACAGGAGCCTTTTAGGTTTGGGGAAGGACAGGAGGAAAGGCTTCTTTGGGGGCGCATTTGTGATGGTAAAAGCGTCTTTTTTTCAAGATAATTCAAACTTAGGGAAAAGTTAGCTGAAAGCAGCACAAAATGGCTCCCGTTTTCCCTTGGCCAGACACTCCTGGATTTTCACCTCCTGTCTGCACAGGCCGCATGTGAACGCTGCCCCCAGGGGCTGTCTCCTCAATGGTGGGACCTTCCTCACACCCCCTGTGCTTCGTTTGCGGTTTGCGGGGCGCTGGCCGCCCTGAGGCTGCGCCTGTCCTGTGCGGCCCACTCTTACCCCGGGAGCAGCCCCGGGCTGTGGGTCTTTGACTGGACCCCGGGGGTGACCCCTCCCCAGGTGACCCCTCCCCAGGGAGAGGCACGCCCGGGGGCCCTGGCTCGGCCCCGCTCGGCCCCGCCTTGGAGAATCTTGGCTTTGAGCAAGAGGCCCTGCATGTTCCCTTTGCAGTGGACCCTGCAAATTCCGTGGCCGGTCCTGGCGATGGTGGGAGTCACCTTGTCCTTCCCGTGGGCTATTTGTTGGTGACCGAGGACGGTGGCAACGGGGAGGTAAAGCTGAACTTAGCCGGGGGCACGTGCGTTGGCAGCGGCCGTGCCAGGCAGGTGGTTACAGAAACTGCCGAGACGAGACAGGGCGATCGCCGAGAGGCGAAGGACAGGCTCAAGGCCTCTGTGCCTCTCCAGCCCGGGAAGGGCCTTGGGACGCGAGGGGAGCAGCGGGGACAGCCCGGGCACCGCAGGGGGGGCAGGGGCCCAAGACCAGCCAAGCGCCCCAGGAGACCCGACCTGCTGCAGCCCCCCAACCCCCAGCAGTCTGGCCCTGAGGGGCCTGCGGAGCAAGCGCGGGGCGCGGGGCGAGGCCGGGCTGCCTCCAGCGCCCCAGGGGACAAAAGGGCCCAACGCAGGTCGGCGCCACGGGGCTGTGGACCGCCTCCTGCCCGCCCGCCCACCGCTCGGCCCCGGCCGTGGGGGTGCGGGGTGCGGGGGAGCGCTCCGTGGGCCCTGGCACGTCCGCGCCGCCCCGCCCGCCCGCCTGGCCACGCGCGCCCGCGGGCTGAGCTGGCGGGGAGGGGCCTGGCTCTGCCGCCCTGGCTCTGCCCAGCTTTCGGGCTCGGCCCAGGGAGCGCGGGGGGCGGGGGACGCCGGGCTGCAGCCGCGCGTGGCCTCCCGCCTCGGGGCGGGGCCGGGCCGGGCCGCCACGCCCCAGCGCCTCCTCTCCAGGGGCCGCCCCGTCGGCCGGGGGCGTCCTGGGCTCCCCGCAGTGGGGACGGGCCTGCGGGGGGCCGCCGGGCGGGCACCCGCACCGGGCAGCCCCGCCCCGAGCCCGCCCCCTGCGCCGGCGGCCGCGCGACCTGCCTTCCAGCAGCTTCTGTGCGCGCGCAGGGCCCCGCGCAGCCTCCCAACTTTGCAGAGGGCTCCTGGCGTGGGTCAGTGTGGTCTGAAGAATTGGAAGGGAAACCTGAGGTCGGCTTCAAGCTTCTGCTGCCCGCGTAGCATCAAAACAGTGTGTGCTCGCGGGTCCCCGGCCCCGAGACGAGGGTAAATAATTCCACCAAAACACGCGCTCCTGTGATTTCACTGCGCGCAGAAAGACGCCTCAGAGCTTGCGCTCTTCACATCATGTTGCTGTGGATGTTTTTCTTTACATAATGGATAATTCTGTTGCACGGTGCTTATTAGATCTTGCCTTTAGAGCTATTAAATAGCTCAGGAACATTTGCCATTCCCTTGAAGACACCATGCATATTTCAAAGGTTCTATACTAACACGTGCCACTGTGCCAAAATGGAACCATTTTCATTTTTAAAATTCAAAGGATACAAATATTTTTTAAAGTTCTTGATTTTTTTAAGGATTTATTTATTTATGCATACAAGAACCGGGGTACAGGCCAGAGGGGCAGGAATGAGAGGATGCACCAGAGGCAGAGTGGGGCACGGAAGAGGCGGATCTACTGACATGCATTGCTGAGGGGCGCAGCGGGGAGACAGGAGAGGTCTGCTGCGCCCTGTGGGTAGCTCCCTGGCCAGGATCAAACTCGTGCTGCAATGGCTGGGATAGCTTCACAGTGCTGCAACTTAACCCCTTGGGCCACCAGGGAGGCCCCCTAAAGTTCTTAATTCTTAATGTTAAGTTGTTCTCCAGCAAGAGGACAAAGTTCTAGTCCTGGTGGTGTTGAGTGAATGATCCGGCTTATTACTCCTCCTGATATTAATCAGAAAAGACACTGGGCCTTGCATCTGTAATCCCATCTTTCCTGCTACACTCCAAACCGCAGCTCTCCTTCCTCCTAGCATTAAAAATGTGGGAACATTCAAACTCTGACATTCAGATTATTGGGGACTTTGACCTGTTCTTGTTTTTCAGATTCGCCATCATTTATCTGGACCCCTAACGTTTAAAAACAATACCACCCAATCCGTATCTTAAAGATGAAAGAGGAATCAACTAGAAGGCTCTAGAAGCTGCACTCCCCTGCTTAGGGGCAGCTCTTCTGTGTGTTTCCTCCTGGCTGGGCCAGCAAATAGCCACAGGTGCTCCCATGATGGTTATGTGTGTGAGTGTGTGTGTGTGTAGGGGGTGTAATCAGGCTGATAAGGAATCAAAGCTTAGGTGTTAGGTAATTATCCCTAGTAAGAATCCCCAGCAGAAACGTGTCTGGAGGTAGATAAAGAAGACCCTGTTCAGTCATGCATTCCAGTTTACAGAATGTGTTGTTAGGTGATTTCATTATTACTGGAACATCACAGAATATAATTACACAACCCCAGATAGTATAGCCCGATACACACCTATACTATAGGTATAGCCTATTAGAACTGCCAATGGAATATGCTGTCCCATCTGGCATTAAGTGATGAATGATTGAATATCAACTGAGGAATATTATTCAGTCATGAAAAAGGACATGCTGCCATTTGCCACTGCACCTGGATCTTGGAGCATTATGCTAAATGAAATAAATCAGACAGTGAAAGAAGTAGGTATGATAACACGTGGAATCTGAGCTGGTAAAAAGCAGAGTAAAAGGTGGTTACCAGGGACTTTGGGGGAAGGAGGTAATAGAAGAGATGTAGGTTAAGGATACAAACTTACAAATAGTAGGTAAATAAGACCTGGCTCTAACTCCAGGATAGTGATTTAGACAGTGTTGTTTTTTAGTATCAAAATTGCTGAGACATTAGAAGTTAATTACTCCCACTACATTAAAAAAAGTGATAATTATGTAACATGAGAGGATGCTAGCTAAAGCTACAATGACAAGCAGATTGTGGTCTATAAATGTATCAAGCCAACTTAAATACACAATGTTATATACCAAATAGATTTCAATAATATTTTCAAATGCCCCATTTTGCTGGGACCTGAGAGAATAAAATAGAAAAGAAGCAACATTCTACATGCCAATAACCTCACCCTCAGTCTCATCCTACAAAAAATCCAGATGCAAATAGACAAATACTACAATCAAGATAAATGCAAAGCCGGGGCGGGTGGGAAGTATCCCTCGGAAAAATGAGTGTCTCTCCACCCAGGACTAGCAAATCATGATCCTGGAGAAATTTTTTCCCCAGATTTCAGGGACTTGAGGGGATTCTGAGTGACATTCTAGAGCTTCAACATTGCATTATAAGACGACAGTGAGAGCCACCCTAGGGATGACCGGCGTGCAAGCTCAGGGGCGAGAGCTCACCAGCGCCCTTGGAGAAGGAGCTGTCAGGGCACCTGTTATAGGCAGAACAGCTCAGAGCGCCTGTCTGCTGCCGGGATACTCTGCAACTAGCAAATCGTTGCTTTCTTTCACTCCCCCCTTCTTGGAGAGAGTGAGTGAATTTGAAAGAAACCTGTACTTTTTCTTATATCTGAAACCCTTCCGGATGGAGGGGCCCATCATAGCAGAGCACTGAGATACAAACATCTGGCGCCGCAGCCTCTTCTTACCTTGTTTGCTTCTCCTCCGTTGCAGGTTTGTCGTCACGTGGGGTCCCCATCCTCTGTCCGCTGGGCTGGCCTGGCCTGCTTCCCCGCCCTAGGACTTTGATCGTCTGGGGCCACGCCTGGGCCCCTGCCTTTTGCCCTTATTTGTGAAGTCACTGAAATTCTTGTGTCTCCCCAGGCCACCGGCATGGTGTTTTCTGATGACTGCTTTAAGCTGCTCTTTCCAGGGTGGGCTTTGGACCTCTGCTTTAGGTTTCCTGATCCATCCACGGAGAACCACTGAATCACACCCCGAGGGGACCCTCCACTAGCAGGGATCTCATCCGCGGTCTATAAATGTATCAAGCCATCATTTCACATCAACTGGAGACCAAGGCCAGGATAACGCAGGCATCCCGGGCTCTTTCCCACAGTCTCTGGTCACTTGCCTCCAGGATCTCCTGAGCTGACAACTCTGCTAAGAGCAGATGACCAGCCAGCAATATCCTTAAATCAAGCAGTGGCCTCTGTCTCTTGGCTGCCCCAAACAGTGGCTCGGCCAATCCTGATGCCAGTGCTCCGCAAGTACAGGGATTTTATTAGAAAATAATTATCTACCAGAAGGGGGTACAGTGGACTGTGGTGGAGGATTGTGTGGTCTTTGATGGTGGGTGTGGTGAGATAACATGCATTTGTAGAGGTGTGAGCCTGTACCCCTAAAACATACACAGCGTTGTGAACCAATGTGACCTCAATGAACAGAATTTTTAAAATGAATTTTAAAAAGAAAGTGATTATAGTTAAGAATAAGATACTGGGCCTCCCCTGGTGGTGCAGTGGTTGAACTCTGGGCTGCGTGGCTGCCCACAGCCTCTGCAGCGCCAGTTCGATCCCAGGCTGCCAGTGAGGGTCCCACATGGCGTGACAGACCTCTCCTGCCATGCCCGCTGCTCCCCTCAGCAGTGCATTTCATCCGTCTGCCTGTTCTGTTCCCTGCTCTGGCTCTGGTGAATTCTCTCACCCTCCTGCACTTCTGACTATACCCAGTGCTTGTATAAATAAATAAATCTTTAAAAAAAATAAGATACAGATATCAATTTCTTTCAATGGATGTACATTACTGTTGCCAACAACTACTGAATTGTTAGGACATAAGTACAAGGTTGGGCTTGACCACTTGATAAAGGAACTTATTACGTATTTCTTGTGGCCCATGCGCCTTTGCCCGAGGCACCAGGTGACAGCTGGTTATTCCAGTTCCTTCAGCATCTCTGCTGCCAGGTGTCTAGTGGATGTTCACGGGGACAGAAACTGGGATGCTGTTATTCAGACAAGGAAACTAAGTTTCAGCAAGTAACTAGATTCAGTTCATGCAGTTGGGGCCAATCTGGAGTTGGCCAATTTGGGGGGCTGGGGAAGAGAGGAGTAAAACTTATACAAGGGTTGGAGGCCTCTTTATGGACAATAATGCACACTTAGGACTTCAAAACTGGGCTTGCAAGGGGCCTATGCCAGCGAGGGATCTTCAGCTTAAGATTCTTCAGCTTCTTGGCAAATCCACCGGAGCCACAGCTAGTAAGTGGTGGGAGTGGAATTCATACCTGGCATTGTCTGCCTTTAGAGCCACACGGGGGATTTCCTTTTCCCAAAGGTAAGACTGCAAAACGAGGGATGTGAAGGCACTTCTAGAAGTGGGAGCACCTGGGTCCCTTAGAAGGCCGCTGAGGGTGGGAACACAATTCCTAGATCTTCTGGGGAAGATGTGACCAAAGAGGGCTCTGGTGTCAAAGGTGGGGCTTGAATTCTGGCTCCACAACTTCCTAGCTCACGGAAGGTGTTACTGGGGCAACAATACCCACCCGCCACAAGATTGTGAGGGTGACATGAGACCCACCCTGCAGAGGAATGTGTCCAGTCTGCACGGTAGGCACGCGGTGTTTCTCTCCCTCTCCTTCCTTCCTCTGCTTCCAGGCTAACAGCATGTGGATTTGGAGTCGAAATAAATATAGACAAGCTGGTTGGAAGAGCCTCTTTCTCGTGTGGGTAAATAAAGGCACTTACATGGTAAGCAACCGTCTACAAAAGATGCAAATTAGACCAAGTTGGCAGTTAGGTGCCTGGTGTCGTGTCTTGGTTCAGCACCTAAGCTCAGTGTCTATTTTCAGGAGCTTCCCACCACCCACCAACTAAGATCCAGACTCCTTATTCTGGTGTTCATCTTCCCAAAGATGTCCAGACCCCTCGCTTGCACAGGCCCCTTGCAAGCCCAGTTTTGAATCCCTAAGTGTGCATTATTGCCAGTAAAGAGGCCTTAACCTTCTAATGTCTTCTTCCACGATGACCCAACCAACATGTGCCTGCTTTCCTCACCAATCCTTAACCATCCATTGTGGCCTCAACTGCCAGGAAATTTACTCTGCTTTCCAGGCCTGAGTCCTCCCCATCTGCCAGGCTGGATCAAGCCCTCTCTTGTACTGAACAATTTTCTGACTGATCCCTGCCCCTGGGGGATTCCAGTCCCCTGGTGCACGTCCCGTGTGTACCACACCTTCGGGTCTTAAGCACACATGGTCTTATTTTGCTCTGTAACTTCTCGGGAGCTTGTTTTTCCTCCCAATTGCACTGTCAATTCAGTGCAACATCCTGGAAACAACAGCAGACTGAGAGCAGAGACAGTGGCCTCTGTTTCTGGCCGGTTGTATAACCCAGGCAAAGCGCTTCCTTTAACTCAGACGTGTGGGGTAGATAAGGAAACACTGAGATTCCTTTTCTGGACACAAGCATTCTCTTCACAGGGCTCCTGCTATGCAGACATAATTTCATTTAAAACAATCAAACATTTGTTGATCATTTATTCCCAATTCCCTGAGCTAGGTGTTAAAGGCTGAATAAAAGCAAGCAAAACACCCATCTGGATTGCCCTCAAGAAACTTACAAGTTAAGTACCATTCAACAATTTAAGGTTGAAGGATTTAATAAGCAAGGTCTTGCCAAATTTATTGAATGAGGGATCAGAAGCTTTACCATTCTGGAAACAGGTGGAGTGTTTGTCTGACCTGCTGTCCCACCCTTGGCTTGGTTTTTCTGCTCCACAACTTGGGCCCCAGACTGACTTCATTCTCTGAACCCCACCCCACCCCCAGCATTCCAGCACCCCACCACCTCCACCTTACAAGCACGTTGCTAAAGAAGCCTCTACAGCTGTCCTTTCTAAGCTACCCTGATGGTCCCTCCCCTGGGCTGACAAGTCAACAGTGCGGCTCTCAATTTGGGATGTCCACGTGCACTACGCCACCCTGCCCTCTGCCCTGCCTCTAACTCTGCGCGGGGGCCTGCGCCCTACAGATGAGCCTGGCCTGAAGGTTTAATCTGGCTGCAATCTGGAGGGAAAGACATCAGGGAGAGGGGCGAGAACACCAGAACCGCAGCCCAGGGGCTGGCCCAGGCATTTCTTTGATGGCCCTTTTATATGTAAGTGCTCCTCGCCCCCAACACTTTACCTGCAGTAACTCATTTCACCCCACAACTTCTCCAAGAGGTCGGGCCTCAGTTTGCAAATGAGGGCCCGGGGCAGAGCGAAGACTAATGGCTGACAGTGGCGGGCTCAGGGCGGCTGCCCGGGCGCGCGGCCTCTCCAAGGGCGGTCCACTGCCCGGAGCTGCCCGGGACAGCTGGAGGCCACGGGCAGGCACTGGACGGTGTTCACTGGCGCACCGAGACTGGGGCGACCGGTTTCGGGGTGGTCGGTGCGACCCCAACATGCAGCAAGACCGGGGTCGAGGGGCGGCCTTGGCAACAGCGGGGAGCCCAGGCCTCGGCTCCGACCTGGGAAATCTCCGCAGCTTCAGGACCGCGAGTGTCCGCGGCATGGAAGGGGGGGCGGGCTGGGGCGGGGCGCTCGCGGCCGTCCCGCCTGCGGGCGAGGGCCCGGAGGGCGCGGGCAGAGGGCGCAGCGGGCCCGCGAGCCGAGAGGCGCGCCCGCGGGGGGGGCGTGGGGTGGGGGGCGGACGCAGCGGGGGGCCGGAGGATCGGGGGGCCGCGGCCCGGCGGGAACTTCAGGCCCGGAGCTCAGCCGCGGGGCGGCGCCAGGAGGAGCAGCCACAGAGGCGGCGTCCTCGGCCGGGCTGGCGCGGAGCCGCCGGGAGCCGGGCCAGAGCGAGGCCCAGAGGCCGCGCGGGGGCGGGCGGGCCGGCCGGGGCCGCGGAGGGAGGGAGGCCGGGCCCCCCCCGCCCCCGCCCCCGCCGGCCGCGCAGGCCCCGCCCCCGCCCCGCCCGGCCGCGCAGGCCCCGCCCACCGCGGGGTCACGTGGCGCGCGCTCTCCCCTCCCCCCGCGCGGGCCGGCGGGCGGGGGCGGGTCCCGGGGGAGGCGGCTCCGCGCGGGCGGGGGACCTGGCGCGCGGCGCGAGGGGGCGGCGGGCGGCGCGGGGCGGGGCCTGTAGCGAGGGGCGGGGCCTGTTGCTAGGGCTGGCGCAGGAAACGGGGAGCCGAGGCGGGTCCTACTGGCTGCCGGCGCGGGCGGCTTGTTTACTCCCGGCGGGGGAGCTTTAACCCGCGGCCGCGCGGCCGGCGGGCGGGAAAACGCGGAGCTGGATCGCCGGCCCCGGAGCGGGGCGGGCGCGGGGCGGGCGCCGCCGGGGTGCGCAGCGCGGGCCCTCGGGGGTGCGGCCCGAGGCGTCCCGGGCCGGGAGGGGGCGGGGGGGTTGTTTGATTTTCTAGCCTGTGCCGCGCTCCGTGCTCCTCCACGCGGCCTGGGGCACACGCGCGCACACACGCATGCACACACACATACATGCACGCGCGCGCACATGCACATACGCGCGCACACACATGCATACATATACATGCCACGCATGCACACACATACATGCACGCACGCACGCGGACACACCATGAGCACACAATGCACGCGTGAGTGCACACACATGCACGCACGCGCACACACATGCACACACGCACGCGGACACACGCGCGCGCACACGCGGACACACATGCACACACATGCACGCGCGCACGCAGACACATCACGCGCACACACATGCACATGCACGCATACGCACGCGGACACACGTGCGCACACACATGCACACACGCGCGCGCGCACACACACGCTGGGGAAGGTGCAGGCGCGGCCTGCAGGCCTTCTTCACCCTCTGAGACTCCTGAGCCTGGAGCGGCCCCGGAGGAGGCCGCGCACGTGCTCGGGACCCCGGCCCGGGAGGGGCCTGTGTGCGCCCGTGTCCAGGGTCTCTGGGGCGCCTCCCCGACCGCCTGGCCCGCGGGCTGAGGCTGCGCTTTCACACCAGCGTGGCTTTCAGCGGCTCCCGCGGGCGGGCCGCGCTCCAGAGCCGCCTCGTCCAGTGTGCGGGCATGAGGGCGGCCATGCAGCGTGTCCAGGGCCCCGCAGGGCGGTCACACCGACAGTAGCCGGGCTGTCACTCTGGAAGCCCCGCAGGCGCCCCCGCGGAGGCGCGGGACCCCACGGTGCAGGCGCAGAAGGGTGAAGCGGTGTCGGAGCCACACCACTGGGAAGGCCCGCAGGAACCCGCGCGTGTGCACCCCACGGGTGCCCCCTGCTCCCACGCGTGCTGCACAGGTGTCACCTTCTCCAGCACCCATTCCTTTGGGGACTCGCGGCCTGTATTCCCTGTGCTTTTATTTCTGCTCCAAAGTAGGGGTGTCCGGGGCCCGAGTGGGTCCGCCCAGAAGGGCGGGCGTTTCAAGCAGAATCAGGGTCTTTCCCGGGGAGGGATGTGTGCACACATCGGCGTGGTTTCTGCTGGTGTTGCTCAATGGAGATGTCATAGTTGGGGGCTGCCAGCTACTGTCCTCCCAAGTGTGTGAAGAAAGATATGGGGGAAAGGGAGGCAGAAGGGGGAAGCTCTGTAGAAGTGGGGAAGACTGGAAGCCGCAGACGGGCGAGCGGAAAGAGCTTTAGCGCGCAAACCTTCACGACTTGGTTGAGAACAGGGGCCTTGTCTCTGGTTGGTACAAACTCCTGCATTTCCCAGGTAAGGAAGCCAACTGTTTCTTCACTTTTTTGCTTATGTTAGCACTGAATTCCTGTCATTCGTCTCCCCAAAAAGGTCTGAGTAATAAGTTTGGCACAAGTATTTATTCTAAGAAAATAATGCAGTCAGGGGGGTGCTGGCCACAGCTGTCAGGTCTGACGTGTGCTAGTCACCGTGAGTCATCCCGGTGCCCATCAGAGGGCTGGGGAAGGCAGAAGGAGGCACAATTCCCGCCCGGTGTTGCCCTCTGATAAACAAGACCAGATTCTACAAGCCCACAGGAGAAGTTGGACAGAGAACCTTTCACCTGGGGGACTGTCATGGTTAGAACCACCAGCAGAGAAGACAGGAATTTTTGAATGAGTTCATTAGGTTTTTAGCAAAATGGGCTAAGCAGAGGGACCAATAGGGGCCTCCCTGGTGGCCTAGGGGTTAGGTCTCAGCCCAGTCACTGACACTGCTTGATTTTGATCCCAGCCAAGGAGCTGACCCACACAGGGCACAGACCTCTCCTGTCTCGCCCATCGCTTTCCTCAGCAGTGTATATCAATAGATACGCCTGCTCTGCACCCCACTCTCTCTGGTGAATCACACCCCCCCGTCTCTGTCTCTCTCTCACACACACACACACACACACACACCACTTCTGGCCTACACCCTAGTTCTTCTATGCATAAATAAATCTAAAAAGAAAAGGGGGGGCGGTAACCATTAGGAAAGGTTGAAGGATAGGCAAGTAAGCAGGCCAGTTTTTTTTTTTAATTTCTTTTATATTCATTCATTCATTCATTTATTCATTTATTTATACAAGCGCTGGATACAGTCAGAAGCGCGGAGGGTGAGAGAATTCACCAGAGTCAGAGCGGGGAGCAGAGCAGGCAGAGAGACCGAAGTACACTGCTGAGGGGAGCAGCGGGCGGCAGGAGAGGTCTGTGCGCCATGCGGGACCCTCCGGTGGCCGGGGAGCAGCCTGGGATCGAACCGGCACTGCGGAGGCTGCAGGCAGCTTCGCAACCCAGTGCTCAACCGCTGCGCCACTGGGGAGGCCCAAAGCAGACCAGTTTTAAAGAAGCGTCTAGAATCACGGGATCTGGTATGTCATTCTTCCTCCTGACCAAGTCCAGCAATGACATCGAGGTAGGTGACCAAGCTGAGGTGGCCAGGGGTCCAAGGAGAGCAGGGAGGGAGACAGGCCTCACATCCTTTGTCACCTATACTCACTATATAAGGGTTTGGTGGTGAAAGTGGCAAGGCCCTGAGCAGCAAGCCCCTTGAGAGCGCGTCAGAGAGGATGGCCCGATGTCATGAGAAGAAAAAGAAAAAAATTAAATGGTCAAAGTTTATATGGCCAAGTGCTCCCCATGCCCTGCTTTTCAGGGGCAGGATTCTGGCCGGGTTAGGCAGCGGCTGCTGGGCCTTTGGCCTGACACGTCAGGGGCAGGCCCCATCTCTGCACTGGAGGAAAGAGGGGAAAGAGTTGGGTGGAGGGGCGGGGAAGGAGAAAGCAAGGATGAGGAGGTTGGAGACAGAGGAAGACAGGAGAGAGGCGACTGTGGGTGGGGGAGAGTTGGGGGGCAGAAAGATTTGGGGAGTCTGTTGTATGTGGGAAGATGAGATTCTTCCTTGGCTTCCTCCCCCAGAGAATGTCAACCAAAACCTGTATTATTTTAATAGCTTTTGAAATGGAATTTGCTTTTCCCCTGGAATTTGTTTTCTCACCCAGATTGTCACCCACATCTGCCATCACCATTTGCACAACCTCTCCAGCTAACCGAAATTGCTACAGTGTCTCACCCCTGACCCCCTATTCCAATCCACAGAAGAAATCAGAGTGACAGTGACAACTTCTACTTACCAGGCGGTGACTTAGCTGGTGGCACTGGGGCCAGGCATGCTAAGCACGCGATAGTAATGATTTTTTCAGCCTTCGTGGCTCAGAGTATCCATGTCAAAGAAGGCTGGCAGGTTATTGGCGAGCGGATTTTGGAGTCTTTATTGGAAATCTAGAGTATTCCCAGGTGAATCATAAAAAAGGGTACTTGAACAATATTTTGTTAATTCACATGATCTCTCTTCCCATGCATTACAAGGATTATTAAGGCAGATGTGGCTTAAAACTAGATGAATCCCAGGTTCAGAGACTTAGTGTGGTACCTGCATAAATGAGGAAACTAAGACTGTGGTTTTCACGCACAAGTGTTTGACTCCAGAAAACCAAAGGCCCTTTCTTCTCATCTAAATGAATTCAGGCAGGTCCATATAAGAGGAGAAACTTTTCATCAGTAAATGATTTAAACTTGGAAAAATTGAATTTCGAGGCGACTCTAGGCTTCTGACCTGCCTGTCTCGACTGAGCAGCAAGAGGGAATTCACTTGTCACCCCACTTCGTGGCCTGGGGCGGTGGAGTGCCCGCCCCTGATGGGTGTGAGACATGGTGCCAGCGGCAAAGCCAACAAGAGGCCTGGTGCAAATTGGGAACTGTGCCTGCTCTCAATTCACGGGCGCCAGAAATTATCCTCAAATGACTGGCAGCATTTAAAATGCTTTCAGAATTAGGCTTTTTTTTTTTTTTTTAATCCTGACACCTTATTTAGTCTTGCATAAATGACTCTCACCCATAACTTCTCCACCTTTGTTGTCCATGACTTTTTGGGCGGTGGTCTCTCCTCTGCTGGAGTTTGCTTATGACTCTTCACAAACTCGTCCCCATAGGTTCCCCCATCTCCTACGAAAAGGAAAATGCAGCCAGAGATCTTAGTTCTTTGTCTCCAAATTTTAAATTATGTTTGTGGAAGTAACATTGGTTTATAACCCTGTATATGTTTTAGGGGCACAGGGCCACACCTCTTCAGGTGTATGTCATCACACCAACGCTTCCTAATCCTCCACCAGAGTCTACTGAGGCTCCTCTCCTCTTGCTCCCCTTCTCGTAGCTTCAGTTCTGCTGTCAGATTCTAAAGGTTTGTTTTGTCTGCTTCTTTGCTTTGTTTCTTTAGATTCCACAAATGAGTGAAATCATCAGTATTTCTTTCTCCTTCTGACTTATTTTGCTCAGCATCACTTATTTTGCTTGCTTCAGCTCCATCTATGTTGTTGCAAACGGCAGATTTCATCTTTTTTTAAAAGATGTATTTATTTATGCATACAAAAACTGGGGTACAGCCAAAGGTGTGGGGGGTGAGAAGATTCACCAGAGACAGAGTAGGGAGCAGAACAGGCAGATCCACTGAAATGCATCGCTGAGGGGAGCAGCAGGCAAGTCAGGAGAGGTCTGCTGCGCCATGTGGGTTGCTCCCTGGCTGGTCAGGGATCGAACTTGTGCTGCAGAGGCCGCGGATTGCTTCATAGTGTGGTGCTTACCCCCTTACACCACCAGGGAGGCCCAGATTTCATCTTTTTTATAGCTGAGTAAAAAATTCCATATTTTATTCCATTGTGTATGCAGACCACATCATCCTGGCCTGTTCACCTGTGTTTGGGCATTCAGGTTGTTTTCAGAGCTTGGCTGTTGTAAATTTTGCTGCAGTGAACATAGGGATGCAGATATCCCTTAGAATTAGTGTTTTTGTATTCTTTGGGTAGATACCTAAGAAGCTGATAGCTGGATCCTATGGTAGATCTATTTTTAATGTTTTGAGAAAACACCATACTACGTAGACGACTCCATAGACACTGGAGTTGTCTGCATCCCCACCAGCAGTATGAGGGTCTTTGTCTCTACACCCTTGCTAAGGCCCACTTTAATTCATGATTTCCTGCTCCATCACTTCCTCTCTGCATATCCAGTTTACACTTTTTTTAATTCATGTAAATTTAAGGCATATAACTTCGTTATTTAAACCATAAATGGAAAGCTCATACTCCATGACAGCGCTGCTCATGAGCACATAACACTAGCAGAGACACATTCCGTGGGATTTTTATTGTACCTGTAAAATTTGGAGTTGTAAAGAACCGAGCCTGTCTGTTTGACCACATAGTAGATAAGGGGCCTTGGGAAGGAGACGCAATCTTCCCAAATAAAGAGAAGTCAGTGACCATGCGCGTCTCTGTTGTGAGAAGTAATGAGGCAGAGAAACAGGTTTTGTCTCATGGGCTTATGGGTTTATGCTCTTTAAAAAAAAAATCTTTTCATGTTGTTTGTCAAGAAGTTTTTCAGTTTGATCAACCCCAGGTCCTGGGCAATGGTTGGCATGTCACAGGTCTGGCCATTGTTGGTATTTTCCAGTGCTTGATGGGGCTGCGGTCCACGGTATGGATAGTGGGGGGAGACCATTCTGCACCCTTTGCATTTCACGTGTCAAGAACGATGGTGCTCCTCCATGATTGTTCTGTCTGCTGGGGGACCCCCCCGCCAAACAAACATAGGATTGGGCCATACCTGATGGTCTTGGAGGACTGGACTGTGGCCCCTGCCTTGGACTGGGCTTTGGTCCTGCAGAAGATTAAGAAAGACTTGCAGATCTCTGCTACTGGGCTAGCGGGCGCAATGGAAAGCATTTGAGGGGGGTGCAGTTGAGCAGTTGGGCAAAACTGAAACCAGTAAATTTACTAGAGAAAAGCGCAAGTGCCCCTTCTTTGGGGTGCTCCGGAGAACGGCCGCTAATGGAGGTAATAAATATGAGAACAGAAGCCTGAGGAACATGATCATATGACAAAAACAAGGGAGAGAAAAGCAACTCTTACATGTTGATTGGAACCCAAAAACTGAAATAGAGCAGGCCTTCAAAGAAGCCAATTATTGAAATGTTTCTCACTGGTCACTCTGCCTTTGCTTGATCTCCTCTCTCTTTTGATAAGTCTCTGATCTGCTTTTCGGTGACATTTGTTGTCTATGAAGATGTACCCCAAACTTTATCGACTTTTGTAAATCAATACAATTTTGTTTAAAAAAAATGTTATCTTGGGCCGCTCTGGTGGTGTAAGGGTTAAGTCTCAGCACTACCCAAGCTATCAGCAGCCACTGCAGCACAGGTTCTGTCCTGGCCAGGAAGCTACCCACATGGCGCAGCAGACCTCTCCTGTCTCCCCGCTGCTCCCCTCAGCAGTGTATTTCGGTAGATCCACCTGTTCTGCTCCTGACTCTGTCTCCGGTGAGTCGTCTCACCCCCCACACCTCTGACCTAAACCCCAGCTCTTGTATGCATAAATAAAATAAATCTTAAAAAAAAGTTTTAAAAAATGTTAGGAGCGAGATGAATTTGGGGTTTATACCGCACTGGGGTTTATACCCATTCTCTTTGCTTTCACAGTAGACACACATTCTCCTGTCCTGTCCTGTCCATCTTATTTAATGTTGCCTATCACCTCCCTTCGACTGGGATCTGTTACCTTCATGATACACAGCTCTGTATTATCTCGATCATGGGTGGGAGAAGCTGACCTCTTCAGCCCTTTTCAAGGGCCTCCAATAAGAAGACGACCTTTTAGGGGGCCTCCCTGGTGGCGCAAGAAGTTCAGAAGCAACCTATGAGCTATCCCCAGCCAGGGAGCTACCCACATGGCGCAGCAGACCTCTCCTGTCTCCTCACTGCTCCCCTCAGCAGTGGATTTCAGTCAATCTGCCTGTTCTGTTGCCCACTCTGTCTCTGGTGAATCCTCTCACCCCCCACACTGTAGCCTATACCCCAGTTCTTGTATGCATAAATAAATAAATCTTTTTTTAAAAAAACATGACCTTTATAGATAAGCTTTATAGAGCTTCTAACAGGGAAGCTTGGTGGAGAAGTCTCCCCAGTGAGACTGGGAGCTGGGGAGTCAGTGGCGCCAACTGGCCTTTGTGCCACAGACTTTCCTGTACATGCTGTGTCACGGGGTGACAGGCAGCTCTCCACAGTCTTAAGACTGCACAGAAACCCCTTCTGCCCTTCCATCCCTCCATCCCAGTTACTGCCCCTCCCAGGAGGCACAAGGCAGGGGAAGGCAGAGCCTTCGTCCACCCTCAAAGCGCTGCTGTTCTGGAGTGTATCTTCCTCCCCCAGCAGTGAGATAAACAGACGCTTAATCCCCATATTTTATGCACTCACTAGAGAGCAGACAGGGTTGCTCCAGAATGGATTTCCTGTGTCATAGAAATCACAGACGCATAAAAGGAAAAAGCAGATGTGGCCAGAGATCCTGCCTGGACTTACACATTCTTTCATGCCTGGAGTCATAGGGCGTTAGGGGCCACGGTCCCAAAGCTCAGTTTTTCCTTTTTTGAATGCGAACTTTCTGACCCACATAGTCACAGAGTTTTGGAGCCAGGAGGAAGCAGGCATGTAGGTGCTTATGTACTGGGGTGGGTGTCTCTGGGAATGTGGGGGCTTGTTTGCTTCAAAGTGTGGCCAAGCAGATCTAAGCAAACTGCTCCAGGGATACCCTTAAGCTCTGAACAACCTATTTGTAACCTTTTCATCCTTTCCACCAATGAAATGCAAAGCCCACCTTCTCCTGTGAGAGCCCTGCAGCGGGAGTAGATCAGAGGGAAGATGCTGCTTGCCTCAGGCATGCCTGCAGACTGCTTTCATTTAGGATTCATGAATCTTGTGGCTGTTAGATTAAAAATCCTCTTTACCTAGTAAATAGGTGCAGGACCTGTGTCTGTCCAGTAGGATACACAAGCATAAAACAAGCTGCAAAGGCAAAATGGGCGGCACTAGTTGTTCTGTTCCCTTGAAACTTGGTCGTGTTTGAGGTGGTGCGGTGGGAACTTTGTTTGAATTGTGTGTCATGGAGGTAATGGAGCCCCTAATCTAAGGCTGATGAGGAGCAGGGTGGCAGACACTTGGGGAGATGGTCCCCCTCATCCTACCTAAGCAGAACTAAATTCTGGAGGGACTAGTTGAGACGAAAGCAGTGGATGGGGACCTGGTTCAGAGGTGACTTTGGTTCAGATCCTTGATTCATGACTACTTACTGAATGCCTGCTGTATACTAAACATAGTTCTAGAAGCTGTGACACAACAGTAAACAAAAATACTGTCCTTGAACTTACTGTGAGTGGGTGGAGACAAGTGGTCCAGCCCTGAACAGTGTTGAGCAGACAAGGCAGAGGGTCGCTACTGGGTGTCACTCCAGGGTGCCTTTGAGCAAGGACCTGTGCAAGTGACAGAGCCTGTCCTGTGGCCTCTGGAGACCACTCCTGGCCAAAGGGCCAGCCTTGGGAGGGCTGAGCTGGGAGTGGATCTGAGGACCAGCTGGGCTGGGGGGTGTCCATGTGGATGCTGCTGGGTGGGCCAGGGAGTATGGGTGGGTGGTGGAGGCAGAGTTGACTGGGGAGAGACCTTGCAGGGCCTTATAGTGAGGGCACTGGGAAGCACTGAAGGTTTTGAGTGCAAGAGTGATGCGGTGTGAGGCAGGTTCCAGAGGGATCAATCTGGCTGCTATCATGGTGAACAGAATATAGAGAAACAACAGAAAAAGTGGGGAGATGGGGGCCTCCATCATGGCCTAGGGGTTAAGTCTCAGTGCAACCTCCATCATGGCCTAGGGGTTAAGTCTCAGTGCAACCACCATGAAGGCCCACCGCGATGGCCTGAATTTGATCCCTGGCCAGGGAGCTCACCCACATGGTGCAGCAGATCCCTCCTGTCTCCCGACTGCTCCACTCAGCAGTGGATTTCACAGATCCACGTGTTCTGCTCCCCACTCTGTCTCTGGTGAATCCTCTCACTCCCCATACCTCTGGCCTGCACACCAGCTCTGCTATGCAAAAATAAATAAGATCTTAAAAAAGAAAGAAAGAGGGGCCTTGCCAGTGGCACAAGGGGTTAAAACGCAGCACTATGAAGCTATCTGCAGCCACTGCAGCATGAGTTCGGTCCCCGGCCAGGGAGCTGACCCAAGTAGCACAGCAACCTCTCCTGTCTCGCCGCTGCTCCCCTCAGCGGATCTGCCTGTTCTGCTCCCCACTCTGTCTCTGGTGAATCCTCTCACGCCCCCACTCCTCTGGCCTGTACCCCAGTTTTTATATGCATAAATAAATAAAAAGAGAGAAAGAGCAGGGAGACCATTCAGGAGTAGATTTTGGAAGCCCAGGTCAGAGACTGTGGCCCGGTGGGGGACAGTGCTGGAAAGGTGGGACACTGGCTTCTGGCCACATTTCGTAGAGAGCCAACAGGGTTTTCTGCTGGATTGGATGTGCGGTGTGAGGAAAACAAAGGCATTCAAGATGACTTCAAGTTTTTGTTTGTTTCCTGAGCAACCAGAAGAATGGACTTGGCATCAAGTAAGGGGAGGAGGAGCAGGTTTTGGAGGGAAATCAGAACCTGGTCTTGGATGTGGCGCATGGGAGGTTCTGATAGACAGCCAAGTGGAGATGTCGAGTCGGTAATTGGCGACAAGAGTTGGAGTTCGGGCAGCCAGGGCAGGTAGGCGATGACGCTCCAGGACTCAGCTCACTTCATAGGCCTCACCCTGTCCTGAGCACATGGCCTCAGAAGAGCTCAGCCTTGGAGCCCACCGAGCGGGCTTTGAAGCGGGCTTGCTGGGCCGTGGAGCAGCGCAGGCAGTGCTGCAACCCTGCTAGCTGGTCACTCCTGGCCAGTGCCGACCAGGTGCCCACCACATGCCCGGTGGAGAGCGCAGTGGAGACAAGAGGGGGGCTCACCCTCACAGGATGTTTCCTCTTGCTGGGGCTGAGGATGGGAGAGTGGAGGTTGCAGGGGAGTGTGATGGAGGTGAGCGTATGGGTGCTGGACCCAAAGGAGGGACTCTGAGTCCAGTCTAGAGGCCAGAGAGAATGCTGAACTGACTCCGAGGGAGGAGCAGGGACAGCTGGTGAAGATGAGAGAGAGGGTGGAGAGCATTCTGGATAGGGAAAAGAATATGTGTAAAGCCATGTCTCTCTTTCTGAAAAGGACAAAAGATCTGTTTATGCTGAGTACAGAGTGTGGTCAGGGCGAGGGTAGGGGGAGAGGCAGGGAGAGGAGAGGAGAGCAGTAGCCAGAGAAGTAGGATCCTCACCAGGCAGGATGTCTGAGACCTTTCCAGATGCTGGGACTGCAGCCTTGGGTGAGTGTTCAGCAGAGCAGATTGGAGGGAGGGGAATTGGAAGCCATCACCCCAGAAGTCTGGAGGGCTGGGGGTGGAGCAATCTCAGACTCACACTGCCCTAAACAACACCTGGAAGAAGATGGTTCCAGCCAAGGATATGTAATATCTATTTTACTTATAGGATATATCCAATATATGCACACATGGCCCTCCTCCCTGGCCCCCCTCACCACAGATTTATGAAGCAGGGCCTGGGTCTGCTTTGCATAACTTTAGCTGATGGGAGACGATCTCCAAGAAGTTAAATACTTTGGTAGAAAAGAGGAAAAAGATGCCTAGACTTTAATGAGTGTGCCTGCAGTGCAGGGCCTGCATCCTGCGTGAAGGTGCCAGTGCGGGGTGTGTTTGGGAATGCATGCTTGAGATGGGAAATTCTCTGGGTCTGTGTTAATATGCAAAGCTCTGGAATGCAGCTCCTACAAGTACCTGCCTGCAGTAAGAAGGAGTATCTGTGCCCTGTGTGCCAGGAGTCCATGCATCCTCAGCCTGTGTTGGCAGGACACAGTCTCTGGATACTCCTTGGGTTCATTTTATTTTATTTTTTTTTAAGATTTATTTATTTATGCATACAGGAACTGAGATGTAGACCAGAGGTGCGGGCGGTGAGAGGATTCACCAGAAACAGAGTGGGGAACAGAACAGGCAGGTTGACTGAAACACACTGCTGAGGGGAGCAGCAGGCGAGACAGGAGAGGTCTGCCACGCCATGTGGGTAGCTCCCTGGCCAGGAATTGAACTCATGGCTGTGGATAGCTTCATACTGCTGAGACTATTCCCTTGCTCCACCAGGGAGGCCCCTTGGGCTCACTTTATGCACAGCAGACACTGCGCTACTCCGCGTGGATAACAGTTTCTATTTTGTTAAAGTTCAGTTGCTCTGGGAGCTACATAGGTTGGTTATGGAGTTTGCCGCTTAAGAATAATAAACTCATGAGTCTGTAGACTAGTTCGAGTTTGACCTCGTGTGAAAAAAACCTTCACTATTTCATCTTATCCAACAAACACATCCTGACCACCTCGGTCACATGGGCCGGGGCTGGCTATGATGCCTGAACTCAATCCCCTCTCCTCTAGCCAGCAGCCTGGGCTGCAATTAAAGCTTAATTACATGCTCTCCTGTATTGTTCTGTAATTGTTGCCTGTGCACACATCTACTTCCAGGGATGCTCTCTGTTCCTTGGGGGCAGGGACTGTATTAAAAACTTCAGGACAGGTGAGGAATCTAGCCGAGAGACGAACGCACAGTAGCAAACCCTCCGCTTTTGGGGGGAAACAAGGGAAACAAAAACATTAAACTGCTTAAGAATTGTGACAATCATATACAACACGATGCCTTAATGAGGGGCATGCCTTGTGGTTAATCAAATTAACTAAATAATCTTTTAGTTCATTTAATCTTTTAGTAACTAAATTAACTAAATTCCTTTAATAATCTAAAGTTCTAATCTGCATTTTTATGTTAAGGGAGGTCTGTATTAACAGGATTGCTGTGACCCCCACAAAGCTTCCATCGCTCCCCTTAATGCAAAACAAGCTTGTTTCTTTGAGAAAGAGTATCAGAAAGTAGAATCAGTCTTTGCTGAGTTATCCCATAGCAAAGCCACCCTCCAGCAGGATTTCTCAAGAAGGCGGCTATTGACCTTTTAGCCCCGACAATTCTTTGTGGTTTAGCATCCTTGCCTCTACCTACTAGATGTCAGCGGCACACACTCCCCTGGGTTGCACCAGGCAAAATTGTCCCCACATGTCATTGCTACATGTGTCCTGGGAGCGAGGTCCCGCGGGGCCTACAGGCAGCAGGGAGGTCCTAGAGGAATTTTGCTGCTATTTAGGTGCTTTTTCTTATTTAACAAATGATGGGAGATGGGGAAAGGGAAGGCTATTTATGGCTTTTGTGGTAGAGAGCTGGACACTAGACCATATTTATTTCATCTTACAGATAAAGAAGCGAGATAAAAGAACTTGCTGAGGACCATCCGGCCAGGGGCAGCTGCACCAGGCCCGCAGGCCAGCTCCAAGCCGCCCTGCAGTCTCTCCAGCAGCTCCCCACTCCCTCGCTGCAGGAAACGCAGCATAGCTCAGCCCGAAGGGGAACTGCCAACTCAACAAGTAGGCCCCCAAATATTTGACATCTATGGCCGAGAAAGGAACTATGACTCCTCCGGTTAAGCCTTTTAATTGACTCTGGATACAGGCGCCCCTGCAGGCAGGCCCGGCCTCGCGCACCGCCGAGCCTCTGCGCCTCTCGCTCTTATCTCTGGAAACACAGAGCAGCACAATGGAGCGGCTTCAATTCCCCTTGTTACAAATTATACAAAAGCCCGGGCCTAACGGTGCCAAAAGCAACTGGTTTTGTTTACACAAGGGTTGGAGGCTAATAGTTAACTTTCTCCCATTTAATTGCAGAAACGGTAAACACCGCCTCGCCTTACAACTCCAGAGAGGCAAATCGAGTGAAAGAGCATAAAATGGAGACGCAAACAGCCCCGTGCACGGCGGGGGGAGCCGGGGTGCAGGGCGCCCTCCCCATCCCCGGCGCCCCCGCGCGCGCTCCCCGCGGGCCGGCGCTGCGCCCCGGGGTCCCCGCCCGGGCCCCCGCCCCCCCGGGCCCCGCCCCCGGCGCCCCCGGCTTTCTGGGCGCCCCTCCCGCCGGGGGCGAGCTGGCCGCTCCCCTGTCCCCGCGCCAGGCCGAGCAGCCCCGCCAGCAACTCCGGCCGGGCCGGGGTTCCGCGCCAAGAGGCCGACACTCAAGTTTGGTTCGGGGCTGCGGCCGCCGGTTCCGATGGGGGGGCGGGTGGGGGCGGGGGGTCACCCCTCGGTCAGGTCCGAGCGCGCATGTGCGCAGGCGGCGCGCGGCACTTATTGGGCGCCACTGTCTACGGCGGCGGGTGTGTAGCGGGGCGCGGGGCGCGGGCGCGCGGGGCGGGCGGGGGCGCGCGGGGCGCGGGCGCGCGCGGCGCCGGCGGGGGCCGCGGGGCGCGGGGCGGGGGGCGGGCGCGGGGGTGTGTCCCCGAGCCTGGCTCGCCGGCCGCTGGCTGGCGGCGCGCGCCTCCCTTCCCGGGCGGGGAATCCGGGCCGGGTTGTGGCCGCGGCCGCGTACGTGCGCGCGGGGCCCGCGGGGAGGGCCGGCCGGCCAGGTGGGCGCGAAGCGGCCTCGGCGGCGGCGGGCGGCGGAGCGGGCCGGGCGGGGCGCGGCAGCCGAGCCCGCGCGCCGGGTCCGAGCGGAGCTGCCCGGGCGCCGCCGCCGGCGCGGGCGAGGTGAGCGCGCGGGGACCCCGCGGCGGGCGGGGACGGGGCGCCGGGAACTTCCCACGCCCGCCGCGGGGCCCGGCCGCAGGGGGGGGCCGGGGCGCGCCGGGGCGCGCGGGTCGGGGCGCGCGGGCCGGCGGGCCGGGTGGGGGTGGCCGCGGCGCTCCGGCGCGCCGCCTTGTTTATCTCGCCGCGGGGCGCTCGCAGGGGACGCCCCCAACTTGGAGCGGGGTCCGGAGTCGCCTCCCGGCCCGAGCCGGGCCGGCGCCCCCCGGCCCCGCGCGCTGGGCCGCCCGGCCGGCCCGCCCGGCGCCCCGCGCTGCTGCCCGCGCCCGGGCGGAGAGCCGGTGCCGGGCGCCGCGACACACCCTTCGCCCCGGGCCGGCCCCGCCGCGCTGGCCCCTCTGTCCACCCCCACTTCCTTCCGCGCGGCCGAGGGGGCCTCTCCCGCCGGGGCACCTGGCCCTCCGGGCGCTGGCACTGCGAGCGCGCGGGGTGCGCGGGGGAGGGAGGTGGCCAGGGAGTTTGTCATGTGCAAACAATTTCAAGGCAGCGTTTTCTTCCCTGCCTGGGAGCTCGGGCCGGCGCCGCCGCCTCGGGACGGCCTCAGGAATGCAGAGCAGCCCACCTGCCAGGCCTGCGGGGTGGCCGCTCCGGTCCCCGGCCAGCCTCTCCACGTCCTCGCTCGAGGCTTGGGAACGTCCACCAGGCAGGCGTTGCCAGGGGCCGGGGCGCCTGGCACAGGGGAGCCTACAGGCCCCCCCGCCACTTTCTCCACGCTTCTCTTTCTAGAAAAGGTGTGCTTTGCCTGCAAGTGAGTGAGCAACAGGTACAGCAGGCCTTTCACACTCCTAAGGTGTTGCATAAACAGAGATGCCAGGTCTCAAGGAACTTGGAACACAAGGAAATAGCAATTAAGTTGAACTTCACAGACGCTGTTTGGGGGTACTGCTGGCACTCTGGCAAGTAAGGGGTGCACAAGCACCCCCAGGACTCTGAA
>NC_140070.1:11848190-11916648 GCF_964194135.1 Talpa europaea
CACTAAAAATTTTTCTGAGTAGTTTGTGTCTTTCCTTGCATACCAGCCCTCGAGGGAATCTACCCTGGTGTTTATCTGGCTACAAGTCTCATAATAGAAAAAACTACTTACCAACACAAAGTTCAAGTAAATCATTCTCTTATATTCCCGCACAACAGAGTGTTTGGGATTGAAAATCCACACATCCAAAGAGGCGGAGCAGGTGTGAGGTGGTGTATGATATTGAGACTATTGCACTATTTTGTTCATTCACAGATTAGAGCAACGTGTGCTGCAGGATGATATTTGAAACTTAGTCACATTCCCTCCCCAAAGACAACAGTGAAAATACTTTCATTAAGCCTCTACTTAGTAATTGACTTCCCTGTGTAATCCTATGTAATCGCCCAGAATGCCCTCAAAGACAGCATCTCATATTTATCTATGACATGCAGAAAAGGTAGGAACTATGTAATTATTATTTTCATTGTACAGAATCTAGAGGAAAGGCCAATTTCACAGCAGGACCAGAATTAAGGTCACTCATTTATGGCTACTTTCCAGTGTCTCTTGACAAGAACCACATTCTATGCATATTTTACAGACCCAGTGATCAGAATGAATAAAGAACATTGAATATAAATGTACCCACATTCTGTATTCAAATTAGATTTAGTTCCATCAAGGAAATCAATCAACCCCTCAACTAAACCAAAAGAAAAAAACAGGTCCTTTTCCTAACAGTCATTTACTCACTTACTTATTGGTTTATTCAGCAAATTTTGAGCTTCTACTGAGATCCAGTTCCCGTCTTTGACATTGTTCACTCACGTCAGGGAGTAAGGACATAACAGTAAAAGCACTTATCACAATGCCTGATGAGTGGGAGGCAGTCGATACAATTCAATTCCCTTCCTTCTCAAATACTTATCCATCAACTAATCAATCTATAGAAACCAATATGCGATCTGAAGAAAATGATTTGCTTCCAATTTGGTGTCATCATTCCTTTATATCCGCCAAGGCCAGCAGCTACCTACAGACCTGCATATACACATCTGGGCATGAACTATTGAGCCAGGGAGAAAAAATCATGATTCAAGCAGAATCATGACTTGTGATTTTTGCCCTTTTTTGTTGTAAAATAGTAGAAGAAAATTTCATTTGAAGTTCTAGCACTAACAGGCTCTACCTATGTACACACATGCACAAGTGCACACACCCACACTTAGGGCAGGTTGTGCTGTTCATTTAGGCAAATAGCACTGCAATTGAAAATAAGCATGTACCATCTTCTCTGGTTGCTTGACTTTAATTTTCATTTACAAGAAATTTATATGGGGCCTCCCTAGTGGCATAAGGGTTAAGACACAACCTATGAAGCAATCCACAGCCACTGCAGCACAAGTTCAATTCCCGGCCAGCCAGGGAGCAACCCACGAGGCGCAGCAGACCTCTCCTGACTCACCTGCTGCTCCCCTCAGCAGTGTATTTCAGTCAGTCTGCCTGTTCTGTTCCCCACTCTGTCTCTGGTGAATCCTCTCACCCCCCCCCACCCCGCCCCCCACACCTCTGGCCTATACCCCAGCTCTTGTATGCATAAATAAATAAATATTTTAAAAAATTATATGAATATACACAGCTTTAAGGCCAATATTTTCTACTCATCTTGCATTCTATTCTCTAGTTCCCTTTTTTTCCTGCTTTGCTCCCAAGACTGGGTCATGTATGGAGAGGAAACCAATATGAGGCCTCATCCATTTTCACCTTTCAGCAGTTTTCATGATCTATGCAAATGCCACCACCAAATTCATTATGTGGCAATCCACGCTAACCCCCAGACATCCAGAGTCAACTGATCTGATCCTTACATAAACACAGACATAAAAGTAGTTGCAGGTCCAAGAGAATTAAAGACTCATCTGTGACCTCTACTGGTCACGTTATTAAAATGCAACAACGACCACTCAAGTGTTTTCCTTTGTGTTTTCATTCTTTCATTTAACAAATTCTAGCACTGTTTCAAAGACGACAACAAACGAAGAAAACAAAATCCTTCCCTTGCCTGACATTCAGCTAGGGAGACATTTAAACTACATGCATTACAAATAAGTGAATTGCAGAGTATTTTGGCAATAGTGTTTTTAAGACGAAAAGGAAAGGGAATGAAAAGTATTGAGATGGAGAAGCAGAAGCAAAGTGGATGCTCAGGGAAGGGTCAGTGAGAGCAGAATTAAGCAAAGACTCAAAGGAGATGAGCACCTCAGCCACTAAACATCTGAGTTCTCAAAATAGGTAAATTAGACATCATCCTGGGAACAGGTTCTTTTCAGACTTTCCAGATTTTAGGACCAGCCAGTTCAAACCTTGATTAGTCAGTTTTCATTGCAGCAATAAGAAACCCTAAATTCTCAATGCCTTAAGAAACAAATATTTCTTGCTCATGTTTCATGAGGGCAGCAAGCTAACTGGGTTGATGGAGACTGATGGACTCGGCTCAACTCCACACGTTTCATTCCAAGAGCCAAAGTTGCAGAAACAGTCACTCTGCAAAGCTTGATCTCATGGAGCAGGTCAGGACCCAAGTGCACCCTATCAAACTTTGAAACTAAAAGCTTCTGCTCCTATGTAGCTCATATCAAGGCCATTCTCATTCCACTGACCAAAGAAAGTTGAATTGGCCAAGCCCAAGGTCAGTGGGGGCAAAAGCAGGTATCTGTCCCCCACACAAAAGAATGGCCAGGGCAAGGAATGAGTGAAGAATAATGAGTAAATGATACAACATACTCTCAATAAATTAGTCAACTTCACTGAATCTCATATTGTCCATCTGTGAGACAAAATAAGAACAGACTGCCTATGATAAACAGAAGAAGTCGTGTTTGTAAGCACAGCTAGCACCTAAGCGACTTACAATAAGGGGCCAATAAATGCTACTATCACTTTTTGGTCTTCTTTCAAAGGTGGCATCGTTCTGGAGCAATTCCTTTGGAGGTTGCAGAGGCTATGGGTGCATGTTGGAAAATTGAGAAGTCTGGGATTTCAGATATCTGAATTTGGTTCTTTTGAAAAATCCTGGATAAACGATTAATCTACAAAATTAGGCATCTGTCTAAAAGATCTCAAAGGTTCCTCCAGTGCTAAAGATTCTCAACTTGGGATAAAATTATTTACACTAGTGTCTGCCTTTTTCCCCTCTAGAGCAGCTGTTTAGTTTTAACACCAGGTGGCGCTAGACAACAGCTTAATGGAAAGGGCAAAGGCTCATGGTGAAGACTGGAGAGTTCCCAGATTATTTTAATTTTCTTCTTATAGCTTGCTATAAAGCAGAACTCTTGCATCTGACAGTTCCTCAGAAAGCACCATTTGAGGAAATGCCATCTGAAAACATAACATGAGTTCTCCTAGGGCCTCATACATGGGGAGAGGAAACCAAGAGCCTGGTAACCACCCCAGACAATTTTGTGGGGGTTAACTTTGGAATTTGGAAACTTCTCTCCATTTGAGCAGAAGCAGGAGATAATCACAACTGTGATTTAGGATGGAACATCTAGTAGCGATGTGACGGGAGCAAGGAGTAATTGGCAGCGGGGAATTGTTTAGGAGACCCTTAAGCCAGAATCCATATACAAAGGTTTGAAATAGACTAATGGAAATGAATACAGAAATGGGTAAGATGTTACAGCAACAGAACCTCTAAAATTTGACAATTATTTAAATAGACTTCAAGTAGGCTAAGTCATGACAGATGACTTCTGGAAAGTAGGAAAATATTGGGGCCAAGGACAGAAAATGGCAAAATGCCTTTGGGGTGGCAGAATGGCTGTTATATAAACACTGAAAAGAGACTGTGTGTGTTTCTGACATGGACAGTACTGAGACAGCCCCTTGGGGTGTAAGTGCTGGTCCTCAAAGGGCCGGGCTTGCCACTGGACTTGCTTGCTGTGGAGAGCATTGAAGGGAATATTCCCATATGACAATTGGCCTCAAAATGTTTTCTTACACATGATTTTACTGGTGATGCTTTAAATCCAGAGGCATTTATCTGTTGGTAATGGGAATGTCCATCCACGTGTAGAGGCGAGGAGTATAGGGGAAATTGCTATAACTTGGGCTTAATTTGTCTAAACCTAAAATTGCTCTTAAGGAAAAAAAAAAAAAACTGGGCCTCCCTGGTGGCACAAGGGGTTAAGTCTCAGCACTATGAAGCTATTTCTAGCCATTACAGCATGAGTTCCATCCTCAGCCAGGGAGCTACCCACACAGTGCAGCAGACCTCTCCTGTCTCACCCACTGCTCCCCTCAACAACGTCTTTCAGTAGATCTGCTTGTTCTGCTCCCCACTCTGTCCCTGGTGAATCTTCTCACCACCCTCCCTACCTCTGTCCTATACCCCAGCTCTTGTATGCATAAATAAATATTTTTTTAAAAAAAAAAACTAACTTAAAATGACTATTCTGGGAAGATGGAAAAACAGAAAGCACTAAGAATCTGCCTCTCCTCCTGGACAAAATCTGTGTGATAGAACCATTTTGTTTGTTTTTTAAATCCTTCTTATTTTTTTTTTATTAATGAAGTACCATTGTTTTACATCCTTGTTAATAATTTGACATTATAAGATTTCTCCCATGAGGTGTGGTCACTGCAGCTCTCCCACCATCAAAGCACCCACAGTCCTCCACCACAGTGATGTGACTATTTTGGAACTTGGGACAGTTTATTGGAGGCTTACAATGACCAGGGAAAGACTTAGATGGTTAATTTTGGTCAATTTCAACTCTTAAAACAGTAGCAGTAACCCATTCCCTGCCCCCGACCATGAGGCAGACAGCTGTGCACATGTTCCTGGAGCAGCTGACACAGATTGTAGGAGTCAGGGCAGGCACAAAGGGCTCTGTCCTCCACATAGCAGAGATCTGCGCTCTGATCACTGCTTGCTGCTTCTGATCACAGAGGTGCAGACAAAGAGGCAGGCAAGCATTCTTGTTTCACCTCCTCCTATTATTGCCAGCCCCTCCACCTCTGACTGAAGTGACATCCAAGAAACTTAAAGGACCAGTGCCTTTTTAGTTTTTCCTCCCTTATTTTAATTTTTCCCTTTTTGAGAGTCAGACATTAAAGACTAGAACATTCAAAAACATCTGAAGATACAGGAAGAATCAGAAAGTTAAAGGCATGCCAGGGAAAGGCTCAGAAAAGACCAAAGGAGACCTTATGTCTATACCTCAGACTGACCTTGAGGACAGAGAGCCTACATAATAAAGAAAATAAAAACAATAAATATACGCAATAACAAATTCCAGCACACCCTGGAAAAGGGGGAGAATTTGATCTCTAGAGTTACCACTCAAATGTTCAGTTTTCAACAAAACTTCACAACCCATACAAAGAAGCAGGAAAATCTGGCCCTTAAAAGAAAAAATAATAGATCAATCAAAATTCCCTAAGAAAATACTCAGTGAATACTCAACTTAGTATTTACTAAACACAAACTTTAAAGCAGCTGCCTCCAGGATGCTCAAAGAACTTAAAGATGTGGGGCAAGTCAAGAAAATGATGTACAGACAAAATATCAATAAAGAGAAAACCTAAAAAGAAACCAAAATGAAATTCTGGAGATGAGAATTACAGTATCCGAAAGAAATCCAAAGACAGAGTTGAATAAGCAGAAGAAAGGAGTAGCAAACTTGAAGATAGGCAATGTAAATTATTGAGTTTGAGGAATGGAACCATATAGCCAATGTTACCTTAATTTTTAAAAACTTTTATAATAAAAAGAAAAGGAAGAAAGATGGAAGAAAAGTGAACAGATCCTGAGGGTCCGGTGGGACATTATCAAGACGACCAACACACGCATTGTGGGAATCTCAGAGAGAAGAGAAATAAAAAGTGGCATGGAGAATTTTTTAGGAAAAATGTCCACAAGCTTCCCAAGATTGCACAATGACATTCATATAAACTTCCAAGAAGCTCAACAAATTTCAAGTAAGATTAACTTAAAAAGAATCACACTGAGCTACATTAAAATCAAACTTTCAAAAGCTAAAAACAGAGAGAGGACTCATTCACAAAAATCAGAAATGAAAGTGGTGACATTACTATAGATTTTGTAGAAATAAAAGTAGTATGAGGGGCCTCCCCGGTGGCGCAGCGGTTGAGCACTGGGTTGCGAAGCTGCCTGCAGCCTCTGCAACGCCGGTTCAATGCCCGGCTGCTCTCCGGCCACCGGAGGAGGGTCCCACATGGCAAGCAGACCCCTCCTGGCGCCCGCTGCTCCCCTCAGCAGTGTACTTATGTCCTTCTGCCTCCTCTTCTCCCCGCTCTGGCTCTGGTGAATTCTCTCACCCTCCGGCTTCTGACTGTACCCAGTGCTTGTATAAATAAATAAATAAATATTTAAAAAAAAAAACAAAAACAGAAATGAAAAAAAAAAAGTAGTATGAAAGCTCTATGAAAAATTGCATGCCAAAAACACATTGACTACCCTAGAGGAAGTGGGTGAATTTCTAGAAACACAAAACCTACTATAAACTAAATCACAAAGAATCAGTGATTATAACTAGTAAGGAGATTGAATAGACCTATAACTAGTAAGGAAATTGAATCAGTAATAAAATATCCCCTGTCAATGAAAACCTCTGGACACAATGACTTCCAGGTAAATTCTATTAAAAATTTAAAATACTAATCAATCCTTAAACTTTTCCACCAAAATTGAAGAGGTGAGAACACTCTGAATTCATTCCATGAGGCCAACATTACCCTCATACCAAAGTTAGACAAAGAAACCACAAGAACGGGCCTCCCTGGTGGCACAAGGGATTAAGCACCACACTATGAAGCAATCCGCAGCCTCTGCAGCATGAGTTCGATCCCTGGCTGGCCAGGGAGCAACTCACATGGCGCAGCAGACCTCTCCTGTCTCGCCCACTGCTCGCCTCAGCAGTGTATTTCAGTCAGTCTGCCTGTT
Source organism: Talpa europaea (assembly GCF_964194135.1). Taxonomy (NCBI): domain Eukaryota; kingdom Metazoa; phylum Chordata; class Mammalia; order Eulipotyphla; family Talpidae; genus Talpa; species Talpa europaea. The sequence goes on from NC_140070.1 coordinate 11,855,140, forward strand.
CTGTTCCCCACTCTGTCTCTGGTGGATCCTCTCACCCCCTGCATCTCTGGACTGTACCCCAGTTCTTGTATGCATAAATACATACATCTTTTTAAAAAATAAAAAAAAGAAACTACAAGATAACTAAAATCAGTATTCTTTATGAACACTGATGCAAAATCCTCAACAAATAATAGTAAATCAAATTCAACAGCACATTAAAAAAATTAGGCACCATGACCCAGTGAGATTCACTCCTGGGATGCAAGGATGTTTTGACATGCAAAACTGGATCAATGCCATACACCATATTAATAGAGCGAACGGGAGGGAAAAAACCACATGATCTTGTCAGCTGATGTTAAAAAGGTATGTGACAAAATTCAACACCCTTTCGTGGTAAAACACTAAAAGAACTAGGAATACAAAAAAATCATTTCAACATAATAAAAGCAATAAATGAACAAAACATAACAAACATCATATCAAACAGTGAAAGTATAAAAGTTTTCTTTAGCATGGGTAACTAGGTTAATATGCCTGCTTTCATCACTTGTGTTTAATGTAGTACTGGAAGTTCCCACCAGAGCAATTAGGCATGAAGAAAGAAATAAAAGGCATCCAAATCATAAAAGAAAGAAAATTACTTGTATCAAAAACAACATCAGAATTGGTGAGGATGTGGAGAAACTGGAACCTATGTGCAATGTTGATTAAAACATAAAATGGACAGCAGCTGTGGAAAACAATAGTGAAGTTCCTCAAAAAAAATAAAAATAGAATTACCCTATGAGCCAGTGATTGGACTTCCGGGTATATACCCAAAAGCAGCAAAAGCAGTGTCTTGAAGAGATACTTGTATACCCGTGTTCATAACAGCAATACTCAAAATTGATAAAGCATGGAAGCAACCCAATGGGCCACTGACAGGTGAATGGACAAAATGTGGGCTGTACATGCGAGAGAATATTACTCAGCCTTGAAAAGGAAGGAAATTCCATAATATACTACAACGTAAAATACTATATTACAATGTGGATGAACACTTACCTGCTAAGGTACTGGAGTGCTCAGATTATTCGAGCCAGAACATAGAAAGGTGGGTGTGAGGTGCTGGGGGAAGGAAAACAGGGAGTTAGTGTTTAATAGGTGTAGAGTTTCGGTTTTACAAGATAAAAAATGTGCAAAGGAACAGTGGTGACAGTGTGACAACATTATGAATATATTCAATACTACTGGACTGTGGCATTCACTTAAAAACAGGTAAGATGGTAAGTTATATGGAATGTATGTTTTACCACAAGAAAGTTGAAAAAAATAGCGAGAAAACATAAGAAAAATTTGGTGTCACTTCTCCAGTTTCCTGTGTGTTATTATAGCAACATGGTATAGTGGAAGGAGCAGGAGCTTTGGGCCTGATAGGCCTGGGTTTAAATACTTAAAATCCAGTTTTACAGTTTTATCACCTCACTTCCCTACAAAACTGATTGGAAGAGACCACACTTGTTTTAGGCTTCCAAGCTCCTTTATTGCCTTGAGCAAATGCCTTAATCTCTGTGAGTCTCCGTATCATTCATAACCTAGGGCACATAATACCAAATATCCCACAGATTTGCCTTGAGAAAAAAGGGCAGCGTGGCTACAGAATAAGTAATCAGAAAATGCCATATATCTTTCCCTTTAAAGAAAAGGCTGGGGCCTCCCTGGTGGCGCAGGCGGTTGAGCGTTGAGCGCCGCACTGTGAAGCTGTCCACAGCCTCTGCAGTGCAGGTTCGATTCCCAGCCAGCCAGGGGGAAACCCACATGGCGCGGCAGACCTCTCCTGACTTGCCTGCTGCTCCCCTCAGCAGTGTATTTTACTCAGTCTGCCTGTTTTGCTCCCCACTCTGTCTCTGGTGAATCCTCTCACCCTCCCAAGCATCTGGCTTGTACCCCGGTTCTTGTATAAATAAATAAATCTTTTAAAATAAATAAAGATAAAATAAAGAAAAGGCTGTTAGGATGTCTTTACATGAATCTGTCAGCCACGTTCAACCCCAGCACAGAGACAGATATAATGGCTAAGGTTATCTGTGGTTATTTTTGGGAAGGAACACTAAGCTCTCACAGTTGAGGTACTCAAAAATTAAATCCATTAGGGCCTCCCAGGTGGCGCAGCGGTAGAGCGCTGGGTTGCGAAGCTGCCCACGGCCTCTGCGGCACCGGTTCGATCCCCGGCTGCTCCCCGGCCACCAGAGGAGGGTCCCACATGGCGCGCAGACCTCTCCTGCCGCCCGCTGCTCCCCTCAGCAGTGTCCTTCAGTCCTTCTGCCTGCTCTGCTCCCCGCTCTGGCTCTGGTGAATTCTCTCACCCTCCCGCGCTTCTGACTGTACCCAGTGCATGTGTAAACAAAAACAAACAAACAAACAAATAAATAAAAAAAAAAAATTAAATCCATTAAATTGGCCCAGAGCTTGAGACTTCAGTTATTCACGGGTGCACAAGAAATAAGAGGAAGTAGGAGTTACACAATGCATCTTCGTCTTAATTACTCAATCTCCACCCAACTGAACACTTGCTACATAAGAGTAGCCACAGCCCCTGAGAGCAATAATCATCCTGAATTGCAAATCACATTTTGCCACCTTACAGAACCTTTGTAAATCTCGGTTGCAGTAAATGCACCTCTTTTTTTATTTGTGAAGTGACTATTGTGAGTGAATTCCCATAATAGTCATCATTAGAAGTCCTTTGGCAAACTCTACAAATGGGAGGAAGAAGAAATCAATATGAAAATTAATATTTGTATTTTGCAATTTAAAGGGAAAAGAGTTTGTCAAGGAAGACAGGGCAATTTCTGGGATGGAGCCTGATAGATAGTTCCAGAGTTGGGGCATTGATGCGTCCATGGAGATGGTCAATAAAAGACCAACAGAGAACGCCTTGTGGCAGACAGATGTGTTTCCTGAGGGGCAGACAGGGGCAACCACTCACTCCCTCAGCAGGAGAAAAGTACCGAGGTGACAGCACCCCACCTTCCCAAGAGTAAGGGAGGAGCAGGCAGAGCAAGCCTTAAAAGTATGAATTCTCTCTCATGGCCCCCGACAAAGCAAGTAGCATTGTCATCTGCTCTTGTGAATGGAAACACTCTTCCAGGTATTTGGAAAAAACTCCTGCATGGAAGTGCTTTCAGGTGACCTGGGCATTAGTAACCCCGAAAAGGTGTCTCCTTCTTCTGGAAAGTATTAACCAGCAATGACTTCTCACCTGACTGCCTCTTCGCTAAACAAATGCATATATGTAAAAGGAAGCGGACTCATTGATCACTGGAAAGACTTGATCCTGTTTTGTGCTGAAGTAGCCGTGTTGTCAAGGCGTGAAGCCACGTCACACACAATGGAGGTAGCCAGCCGTGGACCTGGAACGAGACCACACAGGGATGAGACTCTTGCAGGTAGTGGGTAATTATGGCACCAGCCTGTGTGTCTATGGGATTCTTAAACTGAGGCCTTGCAAGACGCGGTGGTGCGCCAAGCTGGGGAGAGAACAGGGGAAGGCAGATCAATGGAAAATTAAGCCAGTTATTTACGTGAAATAGAGCTTTTAAAATAAGGTTAAAACAATAAAATAAATTGGAGCCTCCAGCGTGGCACAAGGGGTTAAGTCTCAGCACTATCAATCTATCTGCAGCCACTGTAACATGAGTATGATCCCTGGCCAGGGAGGTGACCCGCAGGGAGCAGCAGACCTCTCCTGTCTCGCCCGCTGCTCCCCTCAGCAGTGGATTTCAGTCAGTCTGCCTGTTCTGCTCCCCACTCTGTCTCTGGTGGATCCTCTCACCCCCTGCATCTCTGGCCTACACCCTAGTTCTTGTATGCATAAATAAATAAAAACAAATCTTCAAAAAAATAAATTTAAAAAATTTTAAAAGGTAAAAAACCCCCCTGAAAGGCACAGTTCCCTTCTGGTCTGTCCGACATCTATGTCCAGTCAATTATTTTTGATCCATTCTAGATTAAAAAAATAAACATGAGAAAATAAAAAATAAAAATAAAGGGAGAGGGCTAGGTTGACCCCTCCACGCCCATGAACCCCACTTCTCTTCAGAAGGGGTACCTTATGATTCTCACTGCTTTGCTTTACATCCAGTCAATTCTCTGAAACTACACCTGGCTCATCTTGACAATCTCCCAATCGTCTCAACCCTCATTGCCAGCTGGCAGAAAGGGTTACTGATGGTTAGGCTCTTCAGTTATTTGCTGGTTCTTATTACTTCCTCTGGTGGGAAGATTTTTCAAGGTCTGGGCCTGTTAATGTGTGACAAACCCCACGGCCTGCCTAGAGGCAGAAGATGCCTCCTGTGGCCTCACTCATTACCAATTACCCTGCTCATCTGCAGAACGCCTTCGTAATGTGTTTTATTTATTTTGCCTCCACACTTTCCCGCCTTTCTAGAGGAAGAGGTGACTAAACCTCCTTGCTTTGCCCCCCAAGAAAGCAATTTTTTTCACCTTAGGTGGGCCATCTGTTTCTCCTAACACAGCTCTGCTTGGACTTCAATTGAATACATCTTGTCCCGGGAACTTTGCCAGCTGTAGGCTCCAGGAAATGGAGCAACTCAAAGTGGTTTCCTTGTGATGTCAGGTCTTTTTTTTTGAAATGCAACTTAGGGAATTAACCTAAAGGAAATTGTGCATCATTGTTCATAGGAGGGGTTCACAGAGCCACAGGCATCTCCGGGTAACAACTGTAATTGTATGTGAATTTCCTAAGAACTTATCCCATAGAGACATGTGGCTGCAGCAATGGGCTTGACATGCAGAGGGGAGATAAATAGAGTACTTTCTTTAGGCCCTGAAACAGACCTCTACACTGAGGTTCCCAAACTCTGGATGCAGATCCCCTTCCCTATGGAGTTTTCAGCCTTCATGCGCCCTTCCTACTTGTGTTGCCTGCTCCTAATGCCCAGCCAGGTTGAGAAAATTTCCCTAAACCATTGGGGGATCAAAGACTTCTTCTTAAATGCCCCCCAAGCTGGTGGGGGGGGCAATTACCTGGGGGAGAATGAGTATCAAAATGTACAGTCTTGTGGAAACAAGTGTTGGCAAGGTTCTGGAGAAAAAAGAACCCTTGTGTACTGTTAGTGGGAATGCAAGTTGGTGCAGCCTATGCAGAAAACAGAATGGAGATTGCTCAAAAAAATAAAATTGAAATACAAGTGAAATACAGCAATTCCACTTCTAGGTTATTTACTCAAAGAATATGAACCCACTAATTCAAAAAGATGTATGAGCCTCTCTGTTCATTACAGCACTATTCACAATAGCCAAACATGGAAACAACCGAAATGCCCATCAAGAGATGATTGGATTGGGCCTCCCCGGTGGCGCAGCGGTTGAGCGCTGGGTTGCGAAGCTGCCCGCAGCCTCTGCGGCGCCGGTTCGATCCCCGGCTGCTCCCCGGCCACCAGAGGAGGGTCCCACATGGTGTACAGACCTCTCCTGCCGCCCGCTGCTCCCCTCAGCAGTGTACTTCGGTCCTTCTGCCTGCTCTGCTCCCCGCTCTGGCTCTGGTGAATTCTCTCACCCTCCCGCGCTTCTGACTGTACCCAGTGCTTGTCTAAATAAATAAATAAATAAATCTTAAAAAAAAAAATTAAATAAAAAAAAAAGAGATGATTGGATTAATAGGCTGAGATATCTACTCAGTGGAATACTACTGAGCTATGCAAAAGGATGAAATCTTGCCTTTTTTCAACAACATGGCTAGAACTTGAGTGAAATAAGTCAGAAAATGAAAGACAAATACCACATGGCTTCACTCTTGTATGGAATATAAGTAAAACAAACAAAATAACACTTAGACTATGAAAATGGTGGTTACCAGAGGAGGAGAAAGGGAATGTGGTGGCAATTTGATTGTGGTGCTAGTTTAGAACTTTGGTGGTGGGTGTGATATGGTATGTGTATATATTGAGGTGTTAAACTTTATTCCTAAAGCTTATATAGTATTATAAACTAAGGGCAAATCAATTTAAGATAAAAAGAAGTATAGTCTTAATCCAGAAGATAATGAGTGATGAGCAGTGAACTGAAGCTGGTACAATGCTCAGGCTGTTTTCTCAGATGGTTATCCAGAGACTCGCAGTTTTAGTGAGGATTAAATCACGAAGAGAATAAGGCAGTCTTGGTGTCGCAGCCATGGGCTGCTCAGGCCAACGAAGGGGATTTTCTCCTACTTGAGCACAGAGATAGAGCATCAGCAAGGGCAACAACCACTTGCCTTGAAGAAATAAAGAAAAATCAGTAGCTGTTCCAAGAAGCAACACATAAGCCATTTTATTGGAATGAGAGAAAGCAGCAGCAACGGCAGGCATCATGAGGTATAAGAAAAGCATTTGTTGTCTTATTTTAACACATGTGGAGGAAGACCATGATACTCTGAACTACTCGAAGGTCACGGCTCATATTCAGCCAATGCAGTCTGTCCTGGTGTAAATATAGGAATCCTGCCGTGATGAGTGCTAAATAGCGAGAGTCAGACTCCATGTCACTGGATGACACTGCCCAACAGCCACTGTCTAAGTGGTCATGGGACCTGGGACTGGTACCTCCAGACATGGAGCCACGAGCTCAGCAGGTCATAGTAGTAGCTGAGGTAAATGTACTGTCTGCCTACTGCCTGGGGCCCAGAGTTGACAGGTCTGGTTGGTCTTGGCATTAGAGGCTTCCACAAAGGTACTTCAAGGTGCAGGTTAGGTGAGAAGCACTAGCAACAGAACATTAGGGGTAGCTAGCTACCCGATGACCCCCCACCTCAGCGACTGCTTGGCCCCAGACCTAGTGACCATCAATTTGATGAAGAAGCCATTGAAGAGTTTGGTGCAGTTTTCTCCATAAAGTTGTAGCTTATAGAAAGGCAGTGTTTAGTTTCATGAGAGCTTATTAAATATAAGAACACACCAGTCATTTCTAAAAATCAGTAACTATTTAGAAATGATTCAAATAAGCTAATGAACATTTGCCTTGCAAGTTAGATACACTTTAATGCTTACCCACATCCTATGGAGTAACAAGTTCTGTTTTTTTTTGTTTAAGATTTATTTTTATTTATTTATGCATATAAGAACTGGGGTCTAGGCCAGAGGTGCAGGGAGTAAGAGGATTCACCAGAGACAGAGTGGGGAGCAGAACAGGCAGATCTACTGAAATACACTGCTGAGGGGAACCGTGGGCAAGACAGGAGAGGTCTGCTGCACCACGTGGGTCAGCTCCCTGGCTGGGGATTGAACTCATGCTGCAGCGGCTGGCAATAGCTTGATAGTGCTGAGACATTAACCCCTGCACCACCAAGGAGACTCATGAGTTCTGTTTTAATAGGATTATGCTGTGAATAAACCATGGTATGTGTTTAGAAATGAAATATCCAGGGAAAATATTCCTTTGCTTATATTATTTTTTGGAATTTCCTGTGCCTTGTTTGATATATGTAGATATAAAAAGGAGGCTGGTTTTAGTTACCTAATACTGTGGTGCATTTATTATGTCAACTTGCAAATGTTTTTATTTGGATTTCCAAACATGTAATATTTAACATGTTTTATTAGTGAAGGAGCAACAAAGGAACAATTTGGCAGCTAATTTAACACCTATAAATTCCCCTGTTTGCAATATAAACAAAATGGCCTCAGCAGACCACACAGGTCTACCCATGTTTCAAAGAAGATTAGACATAAATACAGCCAAACTGCCCTATATTTAAAGTTCTCCTATTCCATAAAATATTTATGGACTCATTGTTTATACTTTTATTTAAAATTGGAGGCTGATCTAAACAGATGCATTATATGAAAGTGCTTATTATTTTCCAAATAGCTATAGTTGAGAAGGCATATAAAAGCTAGATGATTACAAATCAACAATTATAACTGATCCACCTGAAAACAAACATTAAAAAGATACTGATCAACTTATTTGAAAGCTTCAAACCTGCACACAAGTGTTTATAGCATCTCCCTTCATAATTGCAAAATTGTGACCAACCAAGATGTCTTTCAACTAGAGAAAGTATAAACAAACTGTGGACTATCTGTATGAAATACTGTTCAGTGATTAAAAAGAATAAGCCTCGGAGCCATAAAAAACATGGATGACATGGATTGCTAAGGGAAAGAAGCAATCTGTAGAAACTACACTCTGTATGTATCCAGTTATATGCTAGTTTAGAAAAGGTAAAACTATGGAGATGAGAAAAAGATCAGTGGGTTCCAGGAGTTCCAGGCAAGGAGAGAGCTGAAGAGGTGAGGCTTGGGAGATATTTTAGGACACTGAGGTTGTTCTGTGTTATAATACCGTGGGGGAGACATGGTGTTGTGAGTTTGTTGAAGGCTGACACTGCGTGTTCAGCACGAAAACTGAACCTTAATGCCTGCAAATTAAAAAAAAAATACATGTAGAAGGTGGGGGTGTATCCTAGGTTGGAAAGTGGAATGTGACAAAGCAATCTAAGGGTGAGGGGAGGAAAAGGTGCTGACCTTAATAACTTCGGAAATGGTGTCTATAAAAGGGAAGGCCAAAGATACTGTAGCTGACCACGTTAGTTGATAAAATTACTTATCACAGGATATGGGTTAAAAGAGAAAGAGAGAGAGAAAGACTACTTAGTCTTGGGCCTCACAGCTTTGTCCTCTCCTTTCCTGCCCAAGGCCTCTACAGCAGCCACATGCCACCAGATCCTCATACTCCTTGTATTCATTGGGGCCAGAGGAGTAGGAACTGAGCCGTAAGTCATGAGCCTGACATTGTTCCATTCAGATGTGAGTTGGGACAGAGAGAATAACCCAGAACCGTGGAACAAACTAAGTTCCAAAGATCAATACATGTTTGACTCAGTGAATGCAGATGACAGCCAGCTGAAGAAAAACGGTCCAGACTTCAAAGTGAAATGTTTCCCAATAAAGTTGCTTAAAATGAAGGTCTTCTAGAAACCATCTGCTCAATTTCTGAAAACAAGGAAAGTCTAAGAAACTCTCCCAGATAAGAGAAGCCAAAAGCGATATGACAACTTGATGTGTTGTGGTGCCCTCGAGGAGATGCTAGGCCAGGAAAGGAGATTAGGTAAAATCTAAGAAAATACAAGTAAGTATGGCTCTTGGTTAATAATAATGCATCAACATTGATTCATCAGTTTCAACAAATGATGGCATTAATGGAAGACGATAAATAATAGAGGTAACTGGATGTAGGATATAGAGGAAGTCTGTACTAAGTTAGCTCTTTTCCCCCTGTAAATCAAAAACTGTTCTAAAATATTTGATTTAAAAAATATATCGAGAATCACATACTCATAGAAAGTGGAAAATAAACATCCTCAATTAAATGCCTTATTTTACAAAGGAGGAAACAGGATTTTATAGTAAGAGTTAGCAGTCCAGCCTGGCAAGTAGTCTGAGCTTGAGAAGGCAGGGGTGGCAAGCTGCTGAGCTGCACCCTCAGGGACCTGGAGCGCCCACAATGGTACACAGTGGGCACTCAATAATTAGCGAACAGCGAGCATTTCCCAAAAACCTCTGCCCAAGTATTCCATTCATTCATTAACTCACTCCTTCACTCAACAAATATTTACCGGGTGGCACTATAATTTTATTTCTAGAATTATAATCACTTCAAAACTCTGACATATTGGCCATTTTCCATACCTGACTTTGTAGGAAACTCCATTCAGCTCATTGAAGTTTCTAGGTGTCCAAGGAGGAACGGTTTCAAGTCAAGTGTTAACTAAGACTAGACAAGGAGGCTCCTTAAGAGTTACAGAGAGTGGACCTCCCCGGTGGCGCAGTGGTTGAGCGCTGGGTTGCGAAGCTGCCCGCAGCCTCTGCAGCGCCGGTTCGATCCCCGGCCACCAGAGGTGGGTCCCACATGGTGCGCCGACCTCTCCTGCCTCCCGCTGCTCCCCTCAGCAGTGTACTTCGGTCCTTCTGCCTGCTCTGCTCCCCGCTCTGGCTCTGGTGAATTCTCTCACCCTCCCGTGCTTCTGACTGTACCCAGTGCTTGTATAAATAAATAAATCTTTAAAAAAAAAAAAAGTTACAGAGAGTGTGTGTGGCTCATTTACATTCAAATTATGGTCTATAACCTTGATGCCCTTTGTCACGTTAGTGTCTCCAGCCTCTCATCCTAGTCCTTTCACTGTTTATTAAGGCGACAGACTGAGAGCATGGTTTTGTCCTGGCTTCCAAATCCAGTACCACTGTTCACCAGCTGTGTGTGATCTTGGCCAAGTTGCCTAAACTGTTTGAACCTCAGTTCCCCTTCTGAAAAATTACCTCATAAAAGAGTGTTGCTTGGATTAAATAAGCCAACATTTCTGAAGTGTTTAGCACACTTGGCAATGACATTATTATTAGTAGTATCATTTCTACTTTTGCTATCATTACCAGTCACCCAGATGCTTGTATCTGTGGAACAGCTTTGGGAAGCTTTGGGCAGTAACTCAGGATCTACAAAAGAACACATGTTGGCACATAATCCATCTTTCGATCTTTCTAGATTTGATAAGTGAGTCATTTCCAACAAACCGCAAAATTATTGCCGGGTTCTGGGCTATCTGATTTTATATACTGTCAGTCCAGCGTCCTTTTAGCACGCCAGGAAACTAAAGGTCTGATTTTCAAGTTCCTGTCTTTCTTGGCCTCTTCTCCTGACTGTTTATTTTCATGTTAACATTATTATTCATTCTAAATATTCCACAGGCTCTTAAAACAGCGTGGTTTTCCTTGACACACTTCTTTCCTAGTGTTTATTTTTCCTGCCTTTATTTCCCTCATATTTAAAGATCATATGACACACACACACACACACACACACACACAGAGCTCACAGCCTCTGGGTATTAACGCTGTGAGAAAACCCAGCGCACCCGGGGGAGCCTCGGTCTCTATGTCCAGGTGAAAGAGGTCTTGTGTTTGCTGTTCTGACTAAAAATTCCTGAGCCACAAGACCGTCCTTGCTGGCTCCCTTCAGAACCGCAGCCGCCTGTGGGGGTTCCTGACAGTTCCCAAGCACAGCCTACCTTTGACTCTGCACCCCAGGACCAAGGCCTCTGGAAGCTGCTCCTTCCCAGAGCAGCAGCCGGCTGGCAGCTCCACATCCCACACAGCAGCTCCTGGTAACGCCGCATTCTCCTCAAGCACCTCACTGCTGACACCTCTGTGGAGTTTGTTTTCATCATTTTCACTTCAGGGGCAGAAAGCTAAGTTTGGGGCATAGAGTAACCCAGTTCCAAAAACCATGCTAAGCACAAATGTTCCAAGCTCGGAGGAAATCTTCAGGGGAACTTTAAATAGTTTTAATTCAAAAGAATACTTTAGTACTGCGTTCAAAAATAATTGTTTCTTTTTTACTGATGAACAATTTTAAAGGCAATTTTGTCTGCACCACAATATTATTTCGACAAACATACTGTGAATTAGTTCTCAATGATGGCAGTTTTTTTGAAACTCTTTTTCTCAAGGATATACTCATATGAGACAAGTCCTACCTCTCTCCTGTGAAGGTGGAAGCAGCTGCTGTTTCTCCCCACACTGCTGCCCTCAGTGATTCAAGGACTTTCGCCTGAGGGTAATGAGAGAGAGGAGTCAATTAGGAACAGAGGAGCAGCAGATTCTAAATCAGGGCGTTTCATGAGCTCCCAGGTGGAAATCAGAGGAAGAACGTATGTGTGTTCCCGTTTTTTTTCATAAGCTTAAATGTCTGATGTCTAAAATTATTTCTCTCAGATATCTCCTAAGGCCTCATCTGATTAGAAAGCTTTTGTTGTAGTTGTTATTCTTTATCTGTTAGGAAATACTAGTCAGACCACTCTTCAATTTTAATATTCGTACTTTTAACATAATTGCTTAAATTCTATATCAGATATTGCTGAAAGCGTGAATTGACTCTGTCACTAATTTGTAGGGATTTTTTTTTTTTTACTTGAAACACACCTGAACGGACAGAGGAGTGATACCATGTACCAATGTAAATAAAACTCACATACGTGTGCAGTAATCACAGAAAAATATAGCAGGACGTATTTACTAGGACTCTGGACAGTATGTTGGAATGGCCTGACTTACCTGACATGAGAAGTTTACTTTGGGAGGCTCCAGAGACTGTCATAAAGAGACAGATGGTCATCAGAGCAACATAAGCCAGGGTCCAGCAAGAGGTCTGAGTAACAGGCCATCAGGAAAGAAAACAAAATAGAATGCCCTAAGTCTCCATATACAAAAAAACAAACAATGGTTTCAGATTTGAGTCCCAAATTAAACGTCACTAGGGCAGCCTCTCCAGTTATCCTTGGTTTGCAATTCAACTGCTGCTTAAATAGGCAACTCTAGCACATCCGTTGGGAAAGCAGCAGACATTTCATCATTCTCCTTAGAAGTGATGGGAAATTCAGTTAGTAGCAAGAAAGTGTGTGACACACAAGGCTCGGGAAGTCAAGATCCAGAGGAACTTCTAGCAGAAATCTTCCCTGAGTGAGAAGGAAAATGATCCTGAGGCCCAGGAGGCCCAGGACAATGGCCAAAGAGCTCCATGCACCTCCTGATGCAGACAGGTGAGAAGCACAATGACCGAATGTCGTAGGGACTTGAATTTTGCCGAATGGACAGATGAATCAGCTGTTTTGAACAGCTGTGAATTAAATACAGGTTTCCACAACTGTCAAAAAGCAGAGCATTCCTATGAAAACTTTTGCTTGTTTGCTTGCTATGTGTGTCTGTATGGATGTATGTCTGTGTGTATGCATTTATTTATTCTTGTATTTATTTGTGGTCACATTGGTTTATACGACTGTGTATGATTCAGAGGAACAGGGCCACAACTCCTAGGATGTCCATCACGACATCCCATCCACCCACATATCCCTTCGTCATGTGCCATCGGGCCTCCTCCCCACTTTTTTTTTTTTTTAAGAGAGATTTATTTATTTATTTATACAAGCACTGGGTACAGTCAGAAGCACGGGAGGGTGAGAGAAAACACCAGAGCCAGAGCAGGGAACAGAACAGGCAGACTGATGAAATACACTGCTGAGGGGAGCAGCGGGCGGCAGGAGAGGTCTGCATGCCATGTGGGACCCTCGCCCGGCGGTCGGGGATCGAACCGGCGCTGCAGAGGCTGTGGGTAGCCTCGCAGCCCAGCGCTCAACCACTGAGCCACCGGGGCTCCTCCCCACTTTGATTCCATCCTCTCCCCCTCCAGTGGCCTCGATTCTGCTGTCATTTCTAGACATTATCTCCGTTTAGTTCTGTCCTTCCTTTGTTATGAAACCTTTTGTAAGCTGAAATGGTGTAAAGGGAAGAAGCAATTAACATTAATTTATATGGAAACATTTTGGTGCATTCCTAGACACCCCCCAAAATAACCAACCAAATCATTCCCCCAAAACACCTAAGACCTGAAATGATACTATGCTTAGCAAAAGTGGGAACAATATGATAAATACACAGTCCTTAGGAAGCAGCTTCCAGGGGAGGAGCTGGGCAGGGAGACTCGTCCTGCCTGGACCCGCTGCCGTTGTAATGACCCCTGTGAAATCAATGCTGAATGCAACTTTCACCTTTTGCCTTTTCTTGTAAAAGCAAACGAGAAATTCTTTTCAGATTTCTTTCTTTTCTTTGATTTACCAATGGTTTATATTACTATAACTTTTCAGGAGTACAGCTTCACACTTCCATGTTTGTAAGGAAAGCTTCTTCAACAAGTGGTGTTGGGAAAACCGGACAACCACATGCAAAAAAAAAAAAAGAAACTCATCACTAGCTAACACCATACATAAAACTAATTCAAAATGGATTACAGAATTGGACACAAGGCCTGAAGCCATGAAATACCCAGAAGAAAACTTGGGCAATAGAATCCTACACATTGACTACAGAGAGGGCTTTGGGGACTCAATTCCAACCACAAGACAAACAAAGGCAAAAATAAAAAGTGGGTTATATCAAACTCAAAGGCTTTTGTGCAGAGCAAGAAATCACCACAAAAACAAAAAGGCAACCTACCAATAGGGAGATTTTTGCACAGCATACATTCGACAAAGGGTTAATAGCCAATATATAAAGATCTTATGCAACTCAACAACACAAACCAAATAACCAGTCAAAAAATTGGCAGGAGCCTCACTGGTGGTGCAAGGGGTTAAGCACCACACTATGAAGCAATCTGCAGCCTCTTTAGCACGAGTTTGATCTCCTGCCAGCCAGGGAGCTACCTACATGGTGCAGCAGACCTTTCCTGTCTCCCTTCTGCTCCCCTCAGTAGTGTATTTCAGTCAGTCTGCCTGTTCTGCTCCCCACTCTGTCTCTGGTGAATCCTCTCACCCCCCGCATCTCTGGCCTGTACCCCAGCTCTTGCATGCATAAATAAATAAATCTTTAAAAAAAAATGGACAGAAGATCTAGACACTTATCCAAAGAAGACACACAGATGACTGAGAGGCATATGAAAAAAATGCTCAGCATCACTTATGATTAGGGAAATGCAAATCAAACACACCATGAGCTGTTACCTCACACATGTAAGAATGGCATATATCAAAAAGATGGGAAACTGGGCCTCCTTGGTGGTGCAAGGGGTTAAGCACAGCCCTGTGAAGCTATCTGTAGCCTCTGCAGCACGAATTCTATACCAGGCCAGCCAGGGAGCTACCCACATGGCACAGCAGACCTCTCCTGTCTCACCCACTGCTCCCCTCAGCAGTGTATTTCAGTAGATCAGCCTGTTCTGTTCCCCACTCTGTCTCTGGTGAATCCTCTCACTCCCTGCACCTCTGGCCTGTACCCCAGTTCTTGAATGCATAAATAAAAATAAATAAATCTTTTTTTAAGAAAAAGATGGGAAACAAGTACTGGTGAGGGTCTGGAGAAAAAGGCACTCTCATACACCATTGGTAGGAATGTAAATTGGTGATTTCTTTTGGTGGTGAAAAAAGGTACTGAGGTTGTATAAAAATGAAGTGATCTAACAGGTATGTGGGGGATAACTGTACAATGAAATGAGTAACGCAATCAAAGAAATAGAGTTAGACATAAGAAGAAAAAAAGGAAAAGAGAGACAAGTCAGTTTGTGTGAGGACCGAGTTGTGGTCCAGATTAGCATGGGGTGAACAAGACGGGTAGCTCTACAGATGGAGCAAAAGGTAAAAAGTTGCTTCTTCATACTCACATATTTCTACATGTCTAGGTCATCCAATAAATTAGCCCCTGGGTAGCATAATCTTCATTTACTGTCTATCACAGGAAAGTTATTTATAAATATACAAAGGAAATGTGCAGTCAGCTGCACACAGCACTCACCTCTTTTCTTTTTCTTTTTTTTTTTTTAGATTTATTTATACATGCAAGAACCTGGGTGTAAGCCAGAGATGTGGGGGGTGAGAGGATTCACCAGAGAGAGTGGGGAGCAGAACAGGCAGATTGACTGAAATACACTGCTGAGGGGAGCAGCAGGAGAGGCAGGAGAGGTCTGTGGGTCATGTGGGCAGCTCCCTGGCCGGCTGGGGATTGAACTGCAGTGGCTGGCAATACGTGATAGTGTTGTCTTTAACCCCTTCGCCACCAGCCAGGGTGGCCCTCATCTCTTTCCTTAAATTCCATGCCAGTTGTTCCAGCTTCAACAAAGTAGACACAAGAAATTCCTGCTCTCTCAGGCCCGCTAACTGCTTCTGGTTTGCTGGCCCTCACTTTGTTCGACATACCTCTCCACCCCAGGTGTGCATGTATGGCTTCCCCCAAACTGCTGTCACTATGAGGCTTCCGTTCACCTGTTCACCTCCACTCTTCTTGACATGTTCAACTTTTGGCTTCTGTGACAACACTTTCCTAATTTTTCCACTATTTCTCGTTCTGTCTTTAATGCCAACAGTCCCTAATGCCCTGATCTTAGTTCTATCTCCTTTTCACTGTGCAATCCCTTCTGAGGCACAGATGTTGGAAACCCAAAGTTGGGGCCTGTGTGCCTTCTGGCTGTGTGTGAGGACTCTGATATACTCCCTCCTTCATAAATGGGACCGATAGCAGTAACAACTTCAAGGGGTGGCCGGGAGGAGCGTGTGCCTGGCACGCAGTGAAAGCTCAGTAACTTTTAGGCAGAAGAGCCACAGCATTAACTATCCCTTAGCTGAATAACTCTATTAGTTAATTAGTTTTTAAAGTTGATTTGTCCATTGACTCGAATTCTTTAGCCACACTTTTTTATGAGCTTCAGATCCATTTAAGCAAGTCCCATGACCAATTGTCACCAGGTCTCAAGTTCAGCACTCACAAACAAGCTCATTTCTATCTCCCCACTTCTGCTCCAGTCAAAACTATTCTTCTTTTTGTGTTTTCTGAGATGAATAACAACAACATTCATCCAAGGGACCCACCCTTTGATACTTGATAAAATCGCCTTGCCTTTTCTCAGCTAACTCTACCCTAACTAGAAAAACCCAGTTGGCCACCAAATTCTTTCAGTTTTGCTTTCTGTCATCTCTTCTGGGTTACTGCTAGAGTCTCTGTCCTCCTAGTGTCTAACCCTTTCCTCCCACACCATCCTTTTTTCATACCACAGTCGGGTGTTCATCCTTTTTAATATTTTTCATTATGTTTCCATTCACTTAAACTTTAAAATTTTCAGCATAGGCTGTGAAGTATTTCATTAACTTGTCTCTTTCTACTCCTCTAATCTTATCTCCTTATCATTCCTAATTCCAGGCATACAAATCTACCTGTAATCCCCCAAATTAGTACCCCCTCTCATCTTCATGCCTTTGTTGACACAGCCCAGAATGCCCTCCCCTCCACTGTCTAGACAACCCCTGTTTTATCATATATTTTCTAGCTTCTGAAACACTACTGTAAATTGAACTTAAGACCAGAAATGAAGGATTGTTGGCAGATACTACCGTTCTGTGAACTGAGAAGAGTTTGCTCAAAACACAGCGAAATTCCTTTGGTGCCTTTATTGATGAGCTACAGAATAGATTTCTTTTTCAGTCGTTTTATTTTTTGCTTTCTGCTGACTGCTAATGACACTGGATGAGGAACCAAGGAGCTAGACTATTTATTCTACCAAAATGTTACAATAAAAGATCTAGATGGTGAGGAAAACTTGGTGAAAAACCTCAGAGAAACTAGGGAAGAGAAAGAGATGCTCAGTTACCTTCCGAAATCACATTGGTTGCTGCTCCTTTCCTCCCTCCATCTCACTGCCCCATCCCTCGGTCCCTACCTCTCTACCTCTGTTTGTCTTGCACACACACACACACACACACACACACACACTTTTGTTTAGGTAAAAATCGTTCTGTGTTCTTTTCAACCCCTCAGGTGGATTTTTGGTCTGGGGTTTTGGTTTTTTTTCCGTGTTCTCCAGGAGTCTGCCTCTCTCAGGTTCTTGTATAGACTAGTTACTTCCTCCTGTAAAGAAGCTGCTTCCTTTGTTCTCTCCTGGCTTGGAAGAATCCAAGGGAGGCAGTTCTTGCAGCCCTGTCTCTCTTCCACTCCCTCCGCCCCAGTTCTGGCTGAAGCAGCCAGTCAGTCAACCCAGGCGCGAGAGCAGACAAAGGCTCATTTGTAAGGAACCTCCTAGCAGTGCCTCCTCTCTCCTCCCAACCTCACTCTTTAAGAAGACTCTTCTGCCAAGAAGACCAAAGGAAAGAAGAAAGGGTATGTAACTTTTTTTCTTAAAAATCATTTTAGGTGACTTCTTCTACCCCAAACTACTACTCTAGAGCTTAGAGTAGAAATGCATTTAAGTGTTGAAGCATAAGAGAAAGACAGAGTAACAGAGCCTCGGAGGAGGCTCTTGAAATAGATGATGCCTTTGAATTAGATGATGCCTCCCAGGATAATGGAGCTCAAATGAAAAGAGAACAGGAGGGTCCATTCCTTAACTGGAAGTCTTTTAATCACAGGTTTAAGAAGAGGCAGCGTCCTTACTGTTATTCCTCATTAAAGCCCACGTCCACGCTAACCCTGGTCCCGTACAACGGGGCTTGACTACGTGAAGACGATAAAGTATATGTTTTTATCTTTAATGCAAACACCCTATCTGTATATCACCTACTCTACATGAAGTTAACTGCAGGGTGCAAGGGAGCAAATGTTTTTTATTGTTTTTGTTTTTAAAAATCCCAGTTCCTAAAAAGAAATTGGTATAAATGTGCGCTACACAAAGAGGGAATTCATTGAATTCACCCTTGTGTCCCCTGCCACGGAACAACACAGTGTCTGTACCACTAAGAGAAAGGAACACTTTTTCTCTTTGGGGTTTATAAAAATTCCTCTTTAAAATTCCTTAACTTAGTTCCTTGCGCCGTGGAAAGCTCTCCCCAGAGCTGGTCCTGTTCCCCGGTGTGATTGTGGCCGGGAGAGCAATCAGGATGATGCAAGACTAAGGTCAGAACATCTTCTAGCAGTCTCTGAGAGACCTGAGGCTGGACATGGACTTCATGTTTCCACAGATGAAGGTTTCTTGGGCATTGGGGTGATCATGTCTGTTTTAATGATATTTGAAAGGCTTGCACTTTCTAATACCAATTCTGTCCCTTTCACATAACTTCAGAAAGTTTTTCTTCATGACTCAATCCAACAACCTCTGCTAACACACTTAATAAGAAAAAGAGCGAAGTTTTTAAAATAACAGTTATTTTCACCTTTCAAGAAAGAATGAATAGGAAACATAGACTGGATGGCAATTTTAATCTTGTCTAACTATAATTTCGCTGTTTTAAATGTCAAGTTCTGGGCTGGAATATTCATTTGCTTCTGCAGCCTTTTGCCTCTCTCTTGCTGCATTTGGAAAGGAATCTGAAAATGGACTGCCCTTTCTGTGGAATTCATCAACTCTGTTTCATTCCACTGCTCTTAATACCAGGTCCCAGAACTGACATCCATTGCTTGTATGAGCATTGCACTATAAATGTCTGAACACCTCGACTGCATAGTCCTGTTAGTTTTGGCTATTAAATTGAATAATTTTTCTTTATAAGTCTCCATTTTACTTCAACCATTGAAAAGCTTGCTGGAGTCAAATACTGTCACATAATCAAAACTTGCAATTCCCTACTTCTATGAAGGTAGCAGTGATTTATTGCTTAATTGGAAACATCTTGTCCACAATTCTGTATCCCCTGGATTGATGTTTTTCAAATTAGGCCGCTATTGGGATATAAATGGTAACACACATTAGAAATAATGTTAATTACATAAAATAGAATCAGAAAACCTGTGGATGACTATCTGAGTTCTCTTGCTATTCCTTCAAATATTCCATTTTTAGCTTAATTTTCTTTTGTAATTTGGATGTACTCCAGAGGAATTTTAAGTGCCTGTACTTCAAATAAAAGAGAAAAAAATAGAGCAGTTTGCTTCAAATTTGCCAAAATCATTTTACTCTTGTTGGCACTTGAAAATGTATGATCTTGGTGGACTGCCAAGGATTAAGGTTGGCGTTTTCTGATGAAAAAAAAAAAGCAATGTATCACAGGAACATTTTCCATTTGCTAAATAATAGTTAAAGCTATTTATCTGGATTTAAGTAAAGGAAGAACAGACTTCAGTTCAAACTTATAATTTATAAAGTGTTTAAAAGAAAAACCACCAGTAAGTTTTGCCAGGTGTGGAACTTTCCATCATAGGATGTGACTGAGACTGTGACAGAAACAGTATTTTGTGTTCTGACATGAATATAGAAAGCGTCAGTGGAGTGCATGGTGTGGCAACATCCCCACTCACTTTTCCAACAATTTATATGTTCATTCCTTCAGTGAATGTTTTTTGAAGTATGAGCCCAGCCTTGAAGCAGGCACTGTGAGCGATGCAAAAGCAGTGGAAGCTACAGTTCTTGCCTTCAAGACACTGCCATGATGCTTCCACACCTCTGAGCGTAGGCTGGCCCCAGACCTCGGTCCTTTGCCTCTTCTCAGTCTGTGCTCTCTGCCCGACTGGTTTCACATTGTGAAAATACTATCAATAAATATTCTGATGGCTCTCAAATTGATATTTCCAGCCCTAACCTTCATCCTCAAATTCAACAACCTACTCAACATCTTCACTTGGATGTTTGAATAGACACCTCAAATATAATTTACCTGTCCAAAGATTTATTCTTGAATTTCCCCCAAATCAACTCCTCCAATTCTTCCTCTTCTCAATAAATGTCAGTATCATTCAGGTCAAAAACTTAAGGGTCATCCATTATTCTTTGCTTCTTGCCTCACATCTTCCATCAATTTTCAGCACTGGTAGTTTTCTTCTGTGTCCAATCTTGTTCCAGCAAAACACAGCTTCATAGAGAAGCCAAGGAATATGTTTTTTAGATAGTCATCAGGTCATATTACTATTCTGTCAAAAGCTTCCAATAGTTTCCTAATAAACTCAATACAATCAAAGTCCTTATCATGTCCTATAAGGTCCATGATGATCTTTCCAGATCTTCTTTCCTGGTTCTAGATAGATTTGTAGGATAACCAACTCACGTTACAGCCAAATGGCTTTCAGTGAAAATTTTCCACTCCCAAGCGTAGTCATATTTTCTCTCCATATGGCAAAGTGGCCTATGAAAAGTGCTGACAACAACAAGGCATTATTCAGTTCAATTCAGTCCTTACGGGACAGATTAGACATACACATTCTAGGGACACAGGGCCTGGGAGCTCAGCAGTGGAATGGGCTGGGTCATCTCATAGAAGAGATGCTTGAGGTTTGTCTTCAATGGATGGTTTGGTCATCCCTTTAACATAAAGGGAAGAGGTGGCAGGGACAGTTTAAAGCGTGTAATATTGAAGAGATGACTGGTCCGACTCTGGCTAGCTCAGTAGCAGTACATGATACGTGTTGGGGGTGGGGGCGGTGGAAGGAAGGCCTTAGGGTAGGCCCTAAAAATTCCATAGTCTTTCAGAAAACCTGAAACCTCTATAGGGTCTTGCTCAGGGTAAATAAAAAGTGTTTTCAGAGAATCATTCCAATATGGGCCCAGCAGTGTATTAGCCGTCGGATGTGTAGTGGTGAGCACAACAGGCTCCCCTCATGGGGCTTCCCATCCAATGAGAACAAAAGACAAAAATGTGTAAACTCATAAGCATACCATTTAAGTTAAGACAAGTGTCATTAGGAAAGTAGGGGGGGGCACTATAAAAAAGGTCAAAACTACTAGATTAGATAGTCAGGGAAGGCCTTTGAAGAAATGATATATAAACTGAGATCTAAAAATTGAAAATAATGGGCCTCCCTGGTGGCCTAGGGGTTAAGTCCCAGTGCTACCACTGTGAAGGCCCACCATCTCAGCCTAAATTCAATCCCAATCCAGGGAGCTAATCCGCATGGTGCAGCCATAAATGTTTCTAGAGAATATCATCTTTCAATATCAGGATAAATGTGCTTTTGTTTCTGTCAAGGTGACACCCACAGATCTCTGACAATGTTAAGATATGCTAAGTCAAGAACCACAGTATTCAGTGATACTATAATATTTGTTCTAGAAATTGGCCTGCGTTTTATCACCTTAAAAAGCAATTTTTTCCCTACTGAATGTACAAACAAGCATTTCTCTGGGTCCTTAAAAATGCAGATTAGATTCTAGCTGCAATCACCTCCTTCCATCCCCCAGCACTTCCCATTCAATATTTCTTTAAAGGCATTTGATTTTTAACTAATGTGCTAAGTGATTTTCATTGTAAGTGGTCATAAAACTACCCTTTGGGAAATAGCCAAGAGGAGAGTAGAAAATATCAACACCTTTCTGTCCAAGAATTTATAAGAATATCCAAGGAATTTATTGGAATTCTTTGCTCCAATGAATTTCATCTTTAAAAAAAAAATACTGAGTACTGACATGTTGTAATTTTTCTTCTATCGCAGACTGAAAGGCAAAATGAAATTTATAGTACTTGCTGCCACCATTGGGCTGACTTTGCTGTTAGGAGTTCAAGCCGTGCCTGCAAATCGCCTCTCCTGCTACAGAAAGACACTAAAAGATGGCAACTGTCACAACCTCCCAGAAGGAGTGGCTGATCTGACACAAATTGATGGAAACGTCCAGGATCATTTCTGGGATGGGAAGGGGTGTGAGATGATCTGTTACTGCAACTTCAGCGAGTTACTCTGCTGCCCAAAGTAAGGACACATCATCATAAAACCCACTGCTGTGAGACATTACATGACGACTCCTGTTTCAAAGACACCTGCAGTGTGACTTTACTCACATTAATCATCTTTTTAGTAAAATCCTGTTTGAATCTCAGCTTCTTCTAGAAAGAATCATGACCATTGTGAGTGGCACTGAATGTTTTCATTTAAGAAACAGAGTTTGGCAGATTTGAATAAACCTATATGAAATCCAGGAAGTTAATAACACTACAATCTAAAAAAAAATCTAAATTCCTCATCTGATTTTTACAACCAAAAAAAAAAAAATCCATCAGTAGCAGTTAATTTCAAGGTTGATGTGTTAAACTGATTTGAAAACTAGTAAGATTTTAGATCAAGACTTCCAGTGAACAAGCTCAAGTAATTAACAGGACAGATAAATTTGATAATGATCAAAGAGAAAATTTCTAGGTCTATGTGTGAGTTAACCAGAAAGAAAGGAAATAAAAGCTATCTGCTGACTTGGAAATTAGATGTAGTTCCTAGGCTAATACAATGATTGATAAACCAATAGATTTTATTTGCTCCTGTTTTTAAAGCCATCATTCTATGATTTAAAGTCATCTTCCCTGGTTACTGAGAAATTTTCTAATGCTGTGATCATGATGATTTCAAACTGAAATTTGCTTTTTCAAATGACTTATTTCCATATTTCCATATTGCCATATATTTCCATTTCTCTGCAAAGCCTTTGAGGTAGAAAGGGCAGATGTAACATCTCATCCAGGAGAAGTGCGGAGGCAAAATGACTAGCACCAAGTCACATAACAAGCTAAGATCAGCACAGAGACGAGAATTCAGGTCTTTTGATTTGACCAATCTTTTTTTAACCATGTCAGTTGGTTCTTACTGTGGGGTTCCCAGAGCAGCAACTTCACTATCACCTGAGTCCTTGTTACAAAAGCACATTCATCCTTGAGTCCCACATCAGACTGACTAAACCAGGAACACTGGAGGTGAGATTTAGCACTTTTGGTTTAACAAACCCTCCAGGTGATTCTGATGTGTGAAGCTGGAGAATCTCTGTACAAATAATACCAAGAAAGTGAGTTAACTAATGTAATGATGCAATGTTTCCCAAACTATATGAGTGAAATGCCACCTAACATTAAAATAGCATGCTTCTTGCTCTTTTTGTAATTTTAAGTCTCGAATCCAATTCATTGAAATGTACTTGTATTTATCTTAACATACGATTTTGCAATTATCTGTGTAATAGATGAGAATAGACGTATGAATAGATAAAATTAATTTCAGACTTTGACTTATTTTTCCCCAGTAGCAGATTTACATTACTAAGAATATTCCCTTTTTTATTTTTAGTTTGTAGAAAATGCAAACTCTAATTTGCCATCTTATTTTTATTGAGATATAATTGACATATAGCATTGTAAAAGTTTAAGATGGGCAGCATTATAATTTGTCATATACTTAAATGGCGAAACGATCACCGGAAAGTTTAGCTAGCAATCATCACCACACATAGTTGCAAAAAAAAATTTATTTTTCTTTGTGATGAGAACTTTTAGGATATTCTCATAGGAAATTTCAACTGTACCACACAGCTGTATTAACTATATTTGTTGTGTTCTACATTATATGCTAAATATATTTCTAATGAGCCATCATGATACAAGCTTGCACATATATATAATTTTATATTATTCCATGTGTTAAATACATTACCTTATGTGATTTTTTCCAGCAAAAGTAGTCTAACAGTTCTCCTTCACTAGAAAACCTAGATGTTTATGTATTGGCTTTCTGAGAAACTTTTAATCATCTGTTTTTTACCTACACTTTTAAATTTCATGGCCTATTCCCATCCATATCAGAAAAATGATTTTTTTTGGTAAAGGCTTTAAATCACCCGAGTTCTCTTTTTCTTTATAGATAAGTGCTAGTATAACATCAATGGCAAATGGGGGGAAAGTAGAATTGATTACCTTCTTGATTCTTGTTGCTCCTGTGGCAAGTCCTCACACTGATTCTCTTTGTACTTTATTCACCTAAAAAGAATAGTCATATCTGAAATCCTGGAAATCATTGTCCATTTTTTAGCCTAAAGAAGACTTAGCTTTCAGCTGAATTTAATTGATGTTCTACTTTCTTTCAGAGATGTCTTCTTTGGACCAAAGATCTCTTTTGTGATCCCTTGCAACAATCCCTGAGAATCTTCATGTATTCTGGAGAACCATCCCCGATTTCCTACAAACTGTATTGTCAGTGTGACCGCACTCTAGATTCTGCCCAGCAAAGAAAGAACAAATGTTATAAATTCCTATTTACCTAGGAGACGTAAACTTGTATGAAATAGTAGCAATAAAAATGAATTCAATTTAAGTTTTTCTCTGTGGACATTGTTGGCACTAGTTAAAATTTATGCTAGAAAATTTTCTTCCACAAGGTATTCATTGTCTTAGTACAAGAGTTCTGTCCCCCAGATGAGTAGCCATAATCTGCTCATGGATTGAGAAAATTCACATTTAGTTGATAATTATTGACCACATATACTTAATGGAAAGAATCAGATATAAACTGCGGTTGTTGGAAGAAAAACTAGATGCTTCCCATTAAGTGGAGAAAAGGTAACCAATATTTGAGTATATATATACATGCCAAGTATTTTAAGTACATTTTCATTTTATTCTCCTAGAAACAATTAAATAAAACCTTCAAGACAAGTATTCTCAAACCCAGTTATCAGATGCTGAAATTTAAGATGTTTGTGAAATTTAAGATACAAGGCAGACTTTAAAAAATTCTAATTTCAAAACCCATACTTCACATTCACACACACAACTGTATCTTTACAACTGTAATACAGATACCTGATGTGTCAATTTTTGAGAAGAAAACACACTAAAAGAAACATGTAATAGGTAAGAATTTGAAAATCACATGAATTTGCAAGTAAAACAGATGTTTTCTACGAGATTTTCTAATGGTTTGAGGAAGCTTTGGACTAAGTTCCCATGCATTAGGAGATATGCATTGATAAATGGGTACTCAGGAAGTGCTTCATATGCAGATATTTCATTAGCTGCTTGCTAAGCACCAGCTGTTACTACATTTGGGGATGTGGTAATGAGTAAGAACTTGCCCTCTTGGAACTTGCATTCTAACAAAAGTGTAATAATTAAAATTATTTATAAATGTGAAACCTAAAGAGTGTTATTCAAAGTATTGTTGGGGGGCCCTCACTGGTGGTGTAAGGGGTTAAGCACTGCACTATGAAGCAATCCGCAGCCTCTGCAGCACGAGTTCGATCCCTGGTCAGCCAGGGAGCAACACACATGGTGAGGCAGACCCCTCCTGTCTCGCCCACTGCTCCCCTCAGCAGTGTATTTCAGTCAGTCTGCCTGTTCTGCTCCCTGCTCTGTCTCTGGTGAATCCTCTCACCATCCCCATCTCTGGCCTGTACCCCAGTTCTTGTATGCATAAATAAATAAATAAATCTTTAAAAAAGAAGTATTGTTGGGGAAAGGTTTGAGAAGCATGGAGTTTTCAATAGCATGAAGTTTTCGATATCATATAGTAACACTAAGGGGTATTTCTTGTAAATAATTTCATTGAAATACATTCTTGAAGATTCCTGATCTATTTCTAATGACCACATCCAGAAAAGTATCTGGTATCCATTCAGTGCTCAATAAGTTTTTCTGGACATGACCAAGCAATTTTAAGGTAGTCAAATTCTAGTTATTGTAAAATCTGCACAAATAAAAGTCAGAACATGTTTTTAAATAGTGTGACCTCCTACAACAATGCATAAAGAATAGAATTGCTTTAAAAATCAAATTCATAGTTTAATCAAAATATTATATGATTTGTTTGGACTTTTTTTCTTTGACTGAATTGGGCTACTATTAAAATTAAACTAACTAGACAACAAACTAGTCCAACCACTATGGAAAGCTGTGTGGAGATTTCTGGACCTACTAAACATAGAGCTTCCATATGATCCAGCAATTCCACTCCTAGGTATCTACACAAAGGACACAGAAACATCAATTCCAGAGAACACCTGCACCCCTATGTTTATTGCAGCACTATTTACAATAGCTAAGCTATGGAAACAACCCAAATGCCCAAAAGTAAATAACTGGATCGAGAAGATGTGGTACATATACACAATGGAATATTACTCAGCAATCAAAAAAGATACTCATGCAATTTGCAGCAACATGGATGGAGCTGAAAGGATCATGCTCAGCGAAATAAGCTAGAAAGAAAAAGAAAAATACCGATGGTCTCACTCATAGCAGGAATTTAGAAAACCTAAATAAGGGACCAGGAAAAAGACTAATTGCAATAAAGTGAAAATCAAAATCAACAAGCAACTATAAACCAGAGATACACTACAGGGTGGGGAGGAGGGAGTAGGATCAAAACAAGGGGGGGTAGGATTTCTATGGGGACAAACTATAACCAAGATGAAAATGCATACATTGTGCAAAAATGAAAAATGATGTAAAAAAACATGAAATTAAAATAATAATAAAAATAAATAAACTAGACAAGGAAGTCATACCTTTTCTGGAACAGCACACAGCATAAGTAAAGAAAATGATCTGTAAACTTATTTAATTTTCTACTTTGTAGAGACTCTCTTTGAGGGAGAGTTAAAGACTCATCTCTATTTATAAATGACCTATCAGTTCGTGAGCTTACGTGAGGCAACAGTGACTTTTTCATGTGCATTCCATTATTATTGCATTTAAAAACTGATGAGAACAGTATTTGAAAAAAAGATAAATTTTTAATAAATGGAATTTTATAGATTATTATGATTATTGTTCATCATATTCTCTTCTTTCTGGAAATAACTTTGAAATATGAGATTTGATTACTCGTTTCTTTTAGAAACAAGTACAGTATAGAGGCAGACATTCTTCTTTATACTATACTACTGAGTAAATTTAAGACATTAATGTTCAAAACTTACCTTATGGAAATTTTTTTCTGACTAGTTCATTATGTTTTTAAAAGCAAGTATTTCATTCAATCATATTAATGAATAAATATTTTGTTTTTTCAATAGTATTTAGTTAAGCTTAGTTAAGAGAAGATAATTAGGGCCTCCCTGGTAGCTTAGGAGATAAGTCTCAGCACTATCAGCACTGCTGAGTTCGATCCCTGCCTAGGGAACTAATCCATATGGCACAGCAGACCTGTCCTGTCTCACCCACTGTTCCCCTCAGCAGTGTATTTCAGTAGATCCGCCTGTTCTGCTCCCCACTCTGTCTCTGGTGAATCCTCTCACACCCTGCACCTCTGCCCTGTATCCCAGTTCTTATATGCATAAATAAATGTTAAAAAAATAGATTTTAAATTAAAAAGTTGTTAGAAAAGACAAAGACATTTGTCTTTTTTATTACTAATATTGTTAAATAGGTCAGTAACAATATCTAATTATAAATATACATGTATCAAACAACAGAGCCAAAGAATATATAAAGCACAGATAGACCTGAAGGGAAAAATATTCAATTCTGGAGATCCCAGTATCCTACTATAAATAATGGGTAGACATCTAGACAAAAGATTAATCAGGAAATAGAGGACTTCAATACTATAAACTAACAATACCTAACAGATACATACAGAACACTTTACCCAAGACTAGCAGAATATACATTCTTCTGAAGTGCATACAGAATATTCTTTAGGATAGAATATATAGTAACATAAACAGTCTTCCATAGTTCTTTTTAAAAATTGAAATAATTGGAACTATTTTTTCTAGTCATGGTGGAATGAAGCTAGTAAATAACAAATGAATGAAAATCAGAAAATCAGCACGTATGTGGAAATTAAAAAATACATACTAACAACCAGCAAGTCAAGGAAGAAATCACCAACTAGGAAAACTGGAAAATATTTTGAGATGATGAAAACAAAAACAAGACATAGGGCCTCCCCAGTGGCGCAGTGGTTGAGCACTGGGTTGCAAAGCTGCCAGTAGCCTCTGCAGCGCCAATTTGATCCCCGGCCGCCAACGAGGGTCCCACATGGCGCGAAGACCTCTCCTGCTGTGCTCACTGCTCCCTTCAGCAGTGTATTTCGTCAGTCTGCCTGTTCTGTTCCCCGCTCTGTCTCAGGTGAATCCTCTCACTCTCCCGCAACTTCTGACTGTTACCCAGTGCTTGTATAAATAAATAAATAAATAAATCTTAAAAAAAAAAATATTGAAAGTAGTGAAAAAATATTCAGAAGGAAATTTATAACTATAAATGTCTACATTAAAAAAAATCCCAAATCAACTTTGCACTTTTGAAAAAGTTGAGCAAACTTAATAAAAAACTAGCAGAATAAAAAGAGCAAACAAAGCAGTGTCAAAGAAGGAAATAATAAAGATTAGAGTAGAGATAAATGAAATAGAGTAGAAAAACAACAGAATCAAAGGAGCCAAATAAAAGACCAACAAAATTGACAACTCTTAGCTAGACAACTGATGCAAATAACTAAAATTAGACATAAAAGCAGAATTATTACCGCCATAGAAATTTAGAGAATGATATGAATAATTATATAATAACAAATTTGATAATCTAGATGAAATGAACAAATGTATCCTAAAAACACAAAATATCAAAAAGGACTCAAGAAGAAATAAAAAAATCTCAACAGTCCTATTATAATCACCAATTCAATCAGTACCGATTGAATCAGTAATAAAAAATCATCCATCAAAGAAATTTTCTAGATTAAATATGTGCATTTAATCAAACATTAAGATAAACTAAGGTCAGTTCTAGTTAATAGTTTCAAAAAAAATAGAAGAGGAAATATTTCCTAACACATTCCATGAAGCCAGTACTTGGACTACATAAAAACTCAAAAAGTTTTTTGCATCAAAGAACATGGTCAAGAATGCAAAAGGCAATCTGGAGAATGAGAGAATATACTTTTGAATCAGGCATCAGATAAGGATTTAATATCCAGAATAAAGGCCCTCCCGCAACTCAACAACAAAAAGACAACAAACCAATCAAAAAATGAATTAAGAACTGGAATGGATATTTCTCCAAAGAAGATACACAAAGGACTAAGAAACACTTGAGGAGATGTTCAGTATCATTCATGATTTAAGAAAGGGCAAGCAAAACCTGAGAGATACCATCTCACACCCAGTAGGATGGCTTCAAGTAAAAAAAAAAAGTGGAAATCCAAATGTCTATCAACAGATGACTGAATAAACAAATGGTGGACACACACACAATTACACAGACATTAAAAAGAATGAAGTACTGATAAGTGTTGCAACTTGAGCTTTGAAAACACTACACTGATGGAAAAAAACAAACACAAAAGGACATATGGGCATACCACATTTTACTGTGTTTTGTTTTATTGTGCCTCACAGATAGTGCATTTCTTTTTTGGCAACTTAAGTCTTTTGGCTCTATTTTTTCCAACAGCATGTACTCACTTCATGTCTGTAGCACATTTTGGTAACTCTTGAAATATTTCAAATTCTTGTATTATTATTATCTGTTACGGTGTCTCTGATCAACAATCTTTGACATTCCTGTTGCAATTGTTTTGGCACACCATGAACCATACCCATGCAATAACACAAATGCGTGTTGTGACAGCTTAACCTACCAGTCATTGTCCCACTTCTCTCCCTTCTTCAGGCCTTATTCCCTGAGGTAAAATACTAAAATGAGAGAAATTAATAACAATGGTCTCTGTGTGTTTAAGTAAAGGGATGAATTAGACATCTGTCACTTTAAGTCAAACGCTAGAAATAAGTAGGCTTAGTAAGAAAGATATGCTGAAAGCCAAGAGGGGCCAAAAGCTAGGCCTCTTGTGCCAGTCAGCCAAGATGTGAATGTAAGGGAAAGTTCTTAAAGGAAATTAAAAGTGTTACTCCAGTGAACAACAAATGAGAAGAAAGCCAAACTGGGCCTCCCTGGTGGTGCAGCGGTTGAGCGCTGGGTTGAGAAGCTGCCCACAGCCTCTGCAGCGCCAGTTTGATCCCCAGTTGCTCCCTGGCCACTGGAGGAGGGTCCCACGTGGCGCGCAGACCTCTCCTGCCACCCGCTGCTCCCCTCAGCAGTGTGCTTCAGTCCTTCTGCCTGTTCTGCTCCCCGCTCTGGCTCTGGTGAATTCTCTCACCCTCCCGCGCTTCTGACTACCCAGTGCTTGTATGAATAAATAAATAAATCTTTAAAAAAAAAAAAAAAAGAAAGAAAGCCAAACAGCTTCATTGCTGACATGGAAAAAAAATCAGTGGTCTGCACAGGAGATCAAATCAATCACAACATTCCCTCCAGCCAAACCTAATTAGAGCTAATTGATTCTCTTCAATTCTATGAAGGCTGAAAGAGGTGGAGAAGCTGGTAGAAAAGCATGAAAGGTAGTAGAGGATGGATCATGAGGTTTAAGGAAAGAAACCAACTCCCTAACAAAAAGGTACAAGGCTAAGCAGCAAGTGTTGATGTAGAAGCTGCAGTATAAGTTATCAAAAAGATCGAACTAAGGTTATTGATGAACGTTTTCAATGTAGACGAAATAGCCTTCTACTGGTAGGCTGTCCAGGACTTTTATAGCTGGAGAAATCAATGCCTGGTTTCAAAGCTTTGAAGACTAGACTATCTCTCTTGTTAGGGGATAATGCAGTTGGTGACTTTCAACTGAATACTCATTTATCATTTTGAAATCCTAGGGTCCTTAAGAAGTTTGGTAAATCTACTCTGCCTATGCTCTATAAATTAAACGAGTAGATACCAGCACTTCTGATTACAACATGGTTTACTGAATATTTTAAAGGCCACTGTCGAGACCTGCTACTCAGAAAGATTCCTGTCAAAATACTAGTGCTAATGAATCTGGTCACTCCAAAGATCTGATGAAAGTGTACAAGTGGATTAAAGTCATTTCCATAACTGCTAATAAAACAACTATCCTACAGCCCATGGATCGAGGAGACATTTTTACTTTCCAGTCTTATTAATTAATACATTTTATAAGGTTATAGCTGCCATAGATATTCCTCCAATGGATCTGGGTAAATTGAAAATCTTCTTGAAAGGATTTGCCAGTCTAGATGCCATAAAGAACATCCTTGATTCATGGGAAGAAGCCAAAGTATTGACATTATCAAGAATATGGAAAAAATTGATTCCACATCTCAAAGGACTTTGAGAAGCTCAAAACTTCAATGAAAGAAGTAGCTGCAGCTGTGGCAGAAACGACAAAGAAACTAGAAGTAGAGCCTGAAGATGTGACTGAACTGCTTGCAATCTTGTGATCAAATTTTAATAACTGAAAAATTGTTTCTCAATGAATGAGCAAAGAAAGTCATTTCTTGACATAGACTCTACTCCTGGTGAAGAGGCTGTGAACATTATTGAAGACAACAAAGAGGTTTACTGTATTACATAAATTTAGTTGATCAAGTGGTGACAGGACTGAAGAGGATTGACTCCAATTTTAAAAAAAGTTCTACTTATAGGGCCTTCCTGGTGGCGCAAGGGATTAAGACGCAACCTATGAAGTTATCCATAGCCACTACAGCACGAGTTCGATCCCTGGCCAGGAAGCTACCCACATGGCACAGCAGACCTCTCCTGACTCGCCCGCTGCTCCCCTCAGCAGTGTATTCCCGTTAATCTGCCTGTTCTGCTCCCCACTCAGTCTCTGGTGAATACTCTCACCCCCCCCCCACACCTCTGGCCTGTACCCTATTTCTTGTATGCATAAATAAATCTTTAAAAAAAAGAAAAAGTTGTACTTATAAAATGCTATGAAATAGCATGACATGTAACACATCTTTCCTAAAAGGTAGAGTTCACCAGTGCGGCACAATTTGGCTTTTCTGTCATATTTTAAGAAACTGCCACAGCCACACCCCCCCCCCCCAAATCAGTAAGTAGTCACCAACACCGAGGCAAGATGCTTCACCAGATTACAACTTGTTGCAGGCTCAGATGACAGCATTTTTTAGCAAGTGTTTTTAAATTAAGGTATGTACTTTGGCTTTTCAGGCATACTACTATTGCACACTTAATACAGTGTAGACATAACTTTCATATGCACCGAGAAACAGAAAATTATGTGCGATTTGCTTTAATATTCATTTTATTACATTGGTATGGAACCCAACCTGCAATGTCTCTAGTGTGTGCCTCTATGTTGCATGATTCCCTCTGTATGATACATGCGCAACAGGCAAGTTCAAAGAAATAGGAGGTGGACTGGAGAGTCCCAGGGGGTTGGAGGAGGGAGGGTAAAGGAGAAATTGGGATCATTTATAGGGTGATAAAGTTTTGAAATTTGAGCTGGTGGTTGCATAACACGTGACTAAACACCAAAAACTGTACAATTAGAAATGGTTGTGTATGTTATGCAAATTTCACCTCAATTTAATGACTTTACATAGACATAATATAGAGCTTATTTTCCTAAATACATTAATTTCAGGTATTACTTTCCAGTCTTAAATTGTTCAGTAAAAGGTAGTTAGCAAATAGATTTATTTCCTAAGCCCCTGTTTTCTTCTTTCTACCTCAATGGCAATTTTGGATTCTTCTCCTAGTGCTCTAATATTAAAAGTACCTTTTATAGATATGAGTTTGGTTTTTTTGATTCGGATAAAGATTTCTTGTGAATTCATAATTTTCTAAATCCAATTCTTTAATTTTAAAGAATTAAGATGTTTACATAAAACTTACTTTAACACTTGAGTTCCTCAGCTTTGATGAGGTTCTTAAGTTCTCAATTTTTTAGGTTTTTAAATTGCTCTCACAAGGATTTAATTTCATTGGATAAGCAACATCCTGCAGTCTTTCACTTTTTATCCGACTATGGAAATAAGCAACTACATGAAACTTTTATTGTTAGTCAAAGGTTCTATTTATACACGTTAGTGTTAGCAAATAACTTAAGTTTTCACACACAAAAAAGGTTTCTATGGGATAAAAACAAAAAAATAAATCCTTAAAATGTGGCCATGATACTATCTTCAAATAGGCCATCACTTCTTGTAGCTATGTGGTTCGTTTTTGTACAGCTTAAGAAAAAACTCAGAGATTTCTGGAATACTAGAAATGAGGTTTCTATAATACTAATTATCACAGCCTCTGCTCAACAATAAAGCAGCAAGTAAGTCTTTCAAAGGTCATAGCAAGCATAAAGACCAACTGCTTTACAGTTCACCACCTCTTCTAGCTGTCCAGATACTTTGAACACTTAGAAATATGCAGACTCACCTTTTTTTGAACCAGAACTTTCGAGTTAGCTACGTCAGTGGTTCTCCACCAGGGTGCCTTTATCCCCCACAGGATGTTTGGCAATGTTTAGTGATACTTTTGCTGTCACACCTTCTGAGTGCCATTGGCACTAGTGTGTGAACTTCCAGGGATGCTGCTAACCCTACAACACAGAGGACAGCCTCGTGCAATAAAAAAAAAAGAATCATCAGGTCCAACTGCCAACCTGAGTTACATTAAAGGTCTATCCATTTCCAGTCTTCCCTGAAGCTGCTATTCTTTATTTTAATGTCACAAGCTATAAGATTGATTTGTAATAATAAATACTTTGCTAAGCAATACAATCCCAGGAAAAGCAGAGGTTAAAATATTTAATAGAAAAATGAGAGAATGAAATATAAAAAGAAATTATAAAATCAGAGCTGTCTGATCAAAAGTTAAAGATCTTGTTAGATTTGCAGATTATTTCAATAGATTATTTGAATTTGCAATGTAAACAGTATAGGACATGACTGAAAATTAAGAAGCAAAGCTAAGATTCCTTCTACATTCATGCCACAAAAATAACT
Source organism: Talpa europaea (assembly GCF_964194135.1). Lineage (NCBI taxonomy): Eukaryota > Metazoa > Chordata > Mammalia > Eulipotyphla > Talpidae > Talpa > Talpa europaea. The sequence goes on from NC_140070.1 coordinate 11,889,067, forward strand.
TTTCTCTAAAACAAAATTTAAAGATCTAATTTTATGTTCTTATTTCAACTTGCAGCAATGTACTTAACTTTACTGGCACATAAGTCACCTCTGGAGGAAGGAAAGCATATAAATAAATTAAATTGTGCGATTCCAATTACTTCAGGTAGCATCAGAAAATAATATACATGACCAAAAAAAAAAAAAGGAATAAAAAGCATTGCATCCCAATGGAGTATTTTTCAAACCTGGCAGCACTGAAAAGCACTTTAAAAAATATTGCTCTTTAAGATACCCTTCATTCCAAATCAGACTGCCCCAGAAAAAACAACAAACGTGCTATGTTTGTTACTTTCCCTCAATCTGTTAGTTTCTTAGAATTGAAAAAAAAAGGGGGGGTGGAGGGCGGGCAACAAAATATACATTAAAATCTCAACACTGGTCCCTAAAAGTCAGTTTAAAATAAAAATCAAGTTTCACAAAATAAATACACTGAAGCAACTATAATAGTAATAACCTTTATTTAAAATACTTTTTAATCTAGGAAAGCTCATTTTACATGAGTTTCCAACTAATTATTAGAGTCAGGAACAAAGAAAATAAAATCAGAGAAAATCCTCTGTAGAAAAAATACACAAGGAACATTTCTACATGTGAAAAAACAATAAACAGTCTTAACATCTGAACATCCAAGTCTTAGTCTCAATTCCATCTCTCCTAGTGAACACCACTATCAACCTTGAGATCTGATTTGTTCTTGTCATTCTTCACTGAGTAGATGAAATATGTTAAGGTGTCTTTTTCATTCACTGGAATAGACCTAAAGTGGCAACCAACTATCTATAAAGAAAAAAAAAATTGAGGAAATTAAATTATAGATATTAACAGATTTCATAAACTAGGCAAAAAGACATTTCATCAAAAGAAAAAGTGCTAGGTGATGATAAGAGCTGTTCCTTTAAAAATTACGTTGTATTTAACAAGGTACCAACAGGATGAAAACATGATGTTACGAACAAGAAATAGTGTGATTTCAAAGAATTCCTCAGCCCACTCAATTAAATCTACATTAACTAGCATGTGTATTTTTTCAAAATTCTTTATGTTGGAGTCTAGATTAGGAAGTCAATTATTTTTACTTTAAATATCAATGAAATAAGACAGAAGGTAAGAGATCCACATGCTTTGTGCAATGGTTTAGGCCCTACTCCTAGGGAAGGGATAAATATGAAGTGGGAACATACTGGCACTACAGAAATAAACCATAACATATCTTTCAAATATGTTTGCTACAAAATAGATTCATTCATTCACGCATTCATTCATTCAGTAGCTGTACTCTTTGTTCAGGTTCCTTTAACATTTTTCTGAATGAAAGTTATGGGTGGTGGGTAATCAGAGAGAGGTTCATTGAAGTTTTCTCTGTGCTAATATAACACGCGTGCTGCAACTACAGGCGTGCAAGAATAAACTGGATCGTTGATATGCAAACAAAGATTCCAGAAGACAAAATATTTTAAGGAAAAGTTATTCACGTGATAATTAATAGATTTAGAAGTACAGTTATCCAACTCTGGATCACTTATGAATATCTGACTAGGTAAACTCTAACATTCATGGCTATTTGGGGTATAGTTCTCATTTCTTAAAAAGAAAAAGCTCCAAAAATAGTATTCTTTTTCAGATTAGCTGATCAATAACTTCAGATTTGATTTCAGAATTTAAAACATACATACATTTAAGAATAACATTTCAAATAATATGTTTTTTGGTTCTTATTTGTCCCAAAGGCACTGTCATAGGTTAGTATCCGTACATATTGATATAGTTTCATCATGGTAGTCAACATCTGTATTTATGTTACAATAATGTACTATCCTAGATCTTTTAAATGAAATTTAAAGAAAAGTTGGGTTTCTGTTTCCTAGGCAAGAAAGAAAAGAAATTCTGGCAAAACAGTTAATATATTGAATCTTTACAGTGTTAAAAAGCATTCTGCTAAAGAAATGTACCTTCTGTTCATCTTTTCTTAGTCAATATGCCTACTTCACAAAATGTTAAACTACTAATTCAAGTTGAAGAATATGAGAAAACTGATTTATATTTACATTTCTATTCTATCTAGTAAGCAGTTTTATTCTACATATGATAAGAACAGAAATACACACATCTAAAAATCTCAATGTGATGCACAGACTTCCTGGTTCTATTATTTCCTGAGAACATATAAACATACACACACACTCAACTTTTCAAAATCCACCAAAGAACTAGACATCCCATATCAGACTCTATATAAAAGCGTAGATAAAAGTCTGATATTTCTAGATGTGAGCAAAACATGGACACCCCAAAACAAACATCATCGGAACAAATCCTGAAATAATGAAATCAGCTTTCTAATTTATTTGATGTCTCAATTGGGTGTTTAATGAATGTTTACTGAGTAAATGGTTTAAAAACCAATAGGTTTAAAAACCAAACTAAAAACTTTCTACTCAAAATTTCTGAAAGCCCGTGTTAAGAGGATGCTTAAAGAACAGCATGTAATCCAATAAATAGTCATCACATAAGGCATTTCCTATCTGGAAGACAAACATTTTTGGCAACTAGATTCTTCCACAAAAGATATGTAAATACTTTGATCTTGCCAAATAAAATGCATTATTACATATACTACGTTAACAATTGGACTAGTATTCAATGCTGCCATTGTTTATATGAACGGTTCATTTAAAGTTTAAGTAGTTTAAAATTTATATATACCTCAACAAGTTGTGCTTTATTAAGTCCTGGTCTGGTTGGTAGCTTGAAGTGTCTTTTGTATCTCCTAAGTGTATTCACTTGTAATTGGTACAAATCAACCTAGAAAAAATTCACATATATGAGTTAGTTCATAATATATTTTGAAAATTTATTTCTGATATGTAAAACATTTCAACTTCAATATAATACATATTTAATTCCATTATTTTAAAAGACCACACAATCAAAACTATAATTGTATTAAATACTTTAATCTATCAAGGATAAAATATTTGAAGCAAAAATGTTGTAAGACAACAGACCTCTAAGAATCATCAATTGAAAATATACAAGTCAGGCAGGGGTTAAAAACACAGCACTGTCAAGCTATTACCAGCCACTGCAAAGGGTGCGCTCCATTCCCAGCCAGGGAGCTAACCCACTTGGCGTAGCAGACCTCTCCTGTCTTGCCTGCTGCTCCCCTCAGCAGGGTGTTTCAGTGGATCTGCCTGTTCTGTTCCCCACTCTGTCTCTGGTGAATTCTCTCACCCCCCCCAACCCCCCCACCAACCTCTGGCCTACATCATTTTTAGGAAAGAAAATACACAAGTCAAACTGTGTAACTCCATGTTAACGGGCTGTATTTAATTTTGCTTTCATTTTCACATTTAAGTATTTTTAAAGTATGTCCGTATCTTTCTATAAAAGTCACAGGGTGGGCTATTTAAGATTCACATTTAACACACAAAAACTGGTATCTACCTCTGGAGTATCAATATCTTGAACAGGTGAATCTCCTCCGTCATCGTCACTCCCTTTTCTCTTTCTTCTGTTTCGAACACTCTGAATTAAGTTTTTATGATAATCACAAATGTAAAGATGCCTTGCCTGAAACAGAAAAGTTTCACAGGCTGCTTACGACGGCAGTGAAGTACGTGCACTAACAAGCACACAGCCTGTAGGAAACAGAGACAGTCAAAGCAGGCCGTTCTCAAGACACAAGTTGCTTTCACTCTCAAGTCCTGCACCCAGGACAAACATACCAAGTCTGGCGATACAGTTAAGAGGATTGTGGGGGTGGAGTGGGGAAGGTGCCAGCAAGGAAAGGAGGGAGCAGAGGAGGACGAGAAATTCCAACCCTCTGGGTTTTGTCGGCAAATTGCAGTGAGGGTGAACGAGCTCGGTTGGGTCACGTTTTCATTCTTTTTTTTTTAAAACAAGGGGAAAGAGGACGTCCGCAATGACACGATCTGGTAGCATTTTTTCCCATGTAAAGAGCACACTTTAGTAACACAAGTGTGTGTCCTTACCGTTCTAACACGACACCCGAACTGCAGTTAACACGAAACGACCCAGCTCTACCACGGAGCTGTGGATTTCATGTCCTAACTGCATGCAGACCTGAGCGACAAACTCTTCTTTCTGAGTAACAAATGCACTTATCTGCAGCGCGTCTTCCCAAACAAAGCAAACTGAATTCATCCCAGTCCACCGTCCAGGCTGCTCCGGCCCCCGCCCGGGAACTGCTCGCGCAGGCTGGAGCAGCGCAAACTTTCCCGAGCCTCTCACCACCCGCCGTCTGCAGCGCTGCCCGGCAGCTCGGGCGAGGCTGAGGTTCGTATCGCAGCGGCTCGTCACGCCTTAAAATAACAACTAAGGGCTGCGCTAAAAGCCCTTTTACTTGGAACCCAAGTGCAGGTTAAAAATACGCCGGGCGTGCGCCGGGCTCTGACATCTTGTTATTCATTTACCGCCAGCCGGCGCTCGGAGGGGCGCTCGTTTAGGGCTTGTTTGGAGAAGCCTCGCGGACGGTCCCGGTACCGGCGCGCGGGGGACGGAGGAGGAAACCCCGAAGGCTGCCAGATCGGGGGGGAGGGTGGGGGGACACCGCAGAGGGTCCGCGCTCCCCGCGTCCGCAGCGGCTGCCCCGGAGGCGGACCCCGCACCCCGCGCCCCGCAGCCGCTTCCCGCGCGCTCCGGGCCGGGCAGGGGCGGGACCGAGACGGTAAAGGGCCGCGGGGTCCGGTCCCGACCGGGCTCCGCGCCCCCGAACCCGGGGAGCGACTCCCCGGGGCCACCCGCCAGCCTCGGCAGCAAAACAAAGAAGGCGCCTCCATTCCAGGAGGAGCTGCCGGGCTGGAGAACACGACCCCGGGCCCTCGGCGCGGCGGCCCCCTTTGTTTGGCTTCGCGATCGCAGCCGAGGGGGAAGGGGGGCGCGGGGGGCGCGCGGGGACCCCGGCGTGCCCGGGGGCGCGTCCGCGGAGGGAGGCGCCCGAGTGGCCGCCCTCCGGCCGGCTCCCCGCACCGCCCCGCGCCCGGCCCGCGGCAGCCAGGTCTTGGGGGGGCGCGCCCCTGAACCCCCGCCGCAGCGCCCCGGGGCGCGGCGCGCGGAGCTCGGGGGGCGCGGGGCCGCCGTCCCGCCGCCACTTACGCTCTTGTCCAGCTCGATCTTCACCTTCTTCTGCGAGATGCTCTTCTGGATCCTCTTGCTGAAGCTGGCGTTGCCCGCCGCGCGGCCGCAGCGCTCGCCGTCCTCGCGCAGGCAGCACAGCTGCCCGGGGCCCGGCCCCGCCGCGCCCGGGGGCCCGGCCGCCGCCCCCGCCCCGGCGCCGGGCGCCTCCGCCCCGCCGCCCGCCCCGGCCCCGTTCCCGGCCGACGCGGCGGCGGCCGCAGCCGCGACCACGGCGGCCACCGCGGCGGCCGCGTCCCCGCCGCGGCTCATCTCCTCGGGCGTGAAGCCGTTCATGGCCCGGCGCCGCCGCTCCGCCTCCGCCGCGCGGGGCCCCTCAGACGCCCGCCGGGGGGCGGCGACTCGCTCCGCGCCCCGAGTGCTCCGGCGGCGCGGCCGCGCGCGCGGCGTCCCCGGCCTGCGGGAGTCGGCGGGCGCCGGGCGGGCGGGCGGCGCTCGGGGTCGCGAGCGGGAGTCGGGGGCGCCGGAGCGGGACCCGCTCCCGTCACGTGGAGTCGCCTCAGCAGTTGGCCCGCGGCGCCCCGCCCCCCTCCGGCCCCTTGCCCCGCGCAGGCGCGAGGCGCCCGCTCGGGCCCCGCCCCCCGCCGCGCGCCGCGAGGCACCACGGGAACTGTAGTTCTCCGCGGGGGAGTCCCCCTGAGCTCCGCCCCGGCCCGGCGCCCCGCGCGTTGGGGGAACTACTGATCCCAGCGTGCAGCGCGCGGCCGCTGGCCGGGCGTTTTCTAAGCACGAGGAAAACAGGGGCGAGTGTTTGGGTGGCGGGGCGTGCGCGGGCCCCGTCTCTCCCGGGAAGTTGGGGGGGCGTTCAGGTCTTGGGGTTTGACAGAGTTGGTGACTCAGGAGCGGTCAGTCAACTCTTGAGGAGAAGCCCCAAGCCCCGGGAGGCTGGAAAGGAGAAGGGAGAGGGAGGAAGAACAAGTTTCGGGGTCGTTGTCGTCCGTGTGGAGACGATCGCGGGGTGGCCGCGTCCTCGGGGCGCGCGGGCGAGGGGGCGCCCCGGGCCCTGCTCCGTGGCTGTGCTCCAGGCCACCCCGAGGCGCTACGGGGGCGCCCCTCCCGGCTCGCGGCCCGCAGCGGGCCTCCCCGGGGTGCCCCCGCGCGCCGGCCTGTGCGGGGGACACACTCGCTCGTGCGAGCCGCTCCCCGAGGCGGAGCTATCGGCCAGTTGACAACAGGGCGTTTGGCCGCCACCCCCAACCTTTTCAGTTTCTCCTCGGGTGACCCTGGGGAGGGGCGGGGCTTAAGGCCCGGGGAAGGGGAGGGGGGACCCCCCAACACAGTCAGCAGAGGGAGCCTCGGAAACTTCCCAGCGATCGCCCTTTGGAGCAAGAGGGGAGAACGAAGGCGCATTTTCTGGGGGGTCTGCACGCACGTGTGCCCGGGGGGGGGCGGGGGGCACACTCGTGTGCTCGCGCCTGCGTGCACGTGGGCTCGCGCCGGTGCCCGGCAGGGCAGGAGGCTCCAGAGGCTGCGGTGACAGCTGCACCTTCGCTCGTCACAGCCATTACTGACCAGCAGGTTGGCCCTGTTTTAACAATCCCCTTAGTCAAACGAAAATACAAAGCAGTAGGGTTTTTTGAAAGTTCTTTTACAGTTGCAGAGCAAATTTAGTGATAGAAAATTAGTGGTGGGTGATGTTTTTTCATGCAAATTTAAAGCCATCCATTCATTTCCATCTGTGCGCTTCCATCCTGGGATATGGCAAAGGGAAAAAAACGAAGTTAAAATATTGCACAAGTTAAGTGGGCAAGAGAAAGATGCTGAATGGTAAGTAATTTGTGTTGTTTTCTTAAGCTACTTTGTTTAGTAGGATGTCTGCTGGCCCTACGTAGCGATGGACTATGGTTATTGCTACTGAAAATCTGGATTGTTAAATTTAAAAACTGATTTTAGTTATTGGACAACTTTTAAGTAAGTTTGGAACAATCTGGAAATGTATTTTTTTCAGGTTAAATTTTCTGAAATCTGTAGTTACCATCTGAAGACAGTGGAATTTCAGAGTTCCTAGCTGAAATTTTAAAAGGATATTGAATAGCTTGCTAGTAAGTTTTACATTAGTTATATGTCAAAATAATCTATTGTATATGATGGCTTAAATAAAATATAATACTGAAGTAAATTTTACCTGTTTTTATTTCCTATGTGGCTACTGGAACATAAAAAACTACACCTGTGGTTTACATTATATTTGTGTTAGATAATGCTGATTTAAAGTACTAAAACACAGAATAAGAATATCATTTGCGGATATATTAAATGGTGAAAATGACTAGGAAGGAAGGGCCAATATGGTGGTCATTTTTCAAGAGGAAGGCCAAGGGATAGTTTCCCATAATGGTTTAACCATGCTTCTACTGTATTTGTAAATTTTATTTATTTTTTAAAAATCTGAAGCAAATATAACAGAATGTTGGATTTTCACATTTTTCCCTGTGCATTTATGGATTCATAAAATCATTTATATTGTTTAGTTTTTTCCCTAAAAAGTTAAAAACCTATTCTGCAAAATGTGACTGAATCGATTCGTGTTTTAGTTAAGTTTCATATGAATTTTACAAAAGTGATGAATTGTGGCTATGCCTCCTGTTTTCAAAAGATCCAATAAAACACTCACTTTTTTGCATAGTAGGATCTTTTTCTAGGTTCTGGGGATATAAATAATTGGGAGAAGGTCCTAGCCATTTTGGAGCTTGCTGTGTAGTAGGGAAGACTGTAACTTTGCAAATATATGATACATGCTGCTAGAGACTGAATGTGTTTCCCTCAAATTCATATGTTGACCCTAACCTGCAAAGTGACATTTGGAGATAGCGTTAGGGCAATCATTAGGGCAATGATTAGGCCATGAGGGTGGACCCCTGATGAATGGGATTAGTGCACTCACAAGAGCTCAGCACAGAGCTCCCTCACCACTTCTGCTCTGTGAGGGCCAAGTGAGAAGAGAGCAGTCTGTGAACAAGAAGCAGACTTATCAGACAAAAATCTGCCAGACCTTGATGGTGGACCTCCTGGTCTCCATAATTATGAAAAATAAATACATTTTATTATTTGTAAGCCACTTGATCTATAGATTTTGTTGTAGTGGCCTAAACAAAGACACTTGTACCAATAAAAATTAGAGAAAAAATGTACAGAAAAAAATTAGATTTTAAAGTACAGCACACAAGAAATGATGCATCTCTGACAAATAGAAAGCATTCCTAGAGTAGGTGACATGTAAATTCTCAATGCCTATCTTTTCGGTGATTCTCTTATTCAGACAAAGAAATTTTCATACCAATTTCCTTGTTTACTTCTACAAATCTTCATATTCAGGGCAGGTAAAAATTCCTTGCTCCAAGTGTAATTCACAGCCAAGGTTGGAATCTGGTTTAGGGAAATTTTAACCTTGTATAATTTGAGGGGTCGTCTCTAAGGAAAAGAGATATACCATTGTGAATGTTATATAAGAATATAACATTGTGAATGCAGAATAGGGACAGGCCTTTAAAGGGGTCTGTCCAAGTGACTGGAGCTTAAATTCAGTAGATTTATGGTCCACCTACTTCAAAGTAGACAATGTGGAAATACAGATTTATGAAACCTATGTTATAGGGGAATTGTTGATATCATCAAAATATTTGCTTTCTGAGAGGGTTCAAATATGATTCTTAAAAAAGTATTTTCTTCCCTTTCCTCTAGAGCTTTGCACATGATTGAATTTTTTTCTGGTTTTATTATAAAATAAGCAAATATATAATTTAATTTACAAAAATATATAAATTGTCCATAATCTTCACATGAATGTGATTAGGAAATTGAAATGAAAAGGTTATGTAAAAATTGACATCATGGAGTCATTTTAAAATGGAATTAGAATAGTCATTTCCGAGAAAGTGCCTTGCTGTCTCATTACTTGAACCTTTGCTCTGGGCGAAACTGAAATTTGTTTGAGAAACCAAGCAAACACTTGTTTAAGAAGTCATCCCATTCACAAGGACTGATGAACCTGGACTGATGATTATTGCTGAAGACAGAGTCAGCAGTCAGCTAGGCGTAACCAAGGGCAGTGGACTTGTTGGCTACACCCATGAATTCTTCACTTACCTCATCTTTGTCTTTTCTTTCAATAAAACTCCTACCTTTGGTACCTCCTCAGGACACTGTTTGGGTTTCTCCCTGTATCTTTAGTCCCTGAATTACAATACTTTGTTCCCAGTAAATGTACTTTGCCTTTTAATTGCAAATTTTTAGGTTCTTAGCTCAATATGAAAAAAAAGAAAGAAAGAAAGCCTGTTATCTCTTATCTTCCCAAATCCCTGTCCCTAAAAGCAACCAATGGTAGCTACTTCTTGTGTTCCTTCCAGGACAAACTGTATGTGTATGTCAGTATATACATTTGTATATATGAATAATTATATTTTATTACAACAAAGGATCATATTATTTAACACCATGCTTGTTTTCTTTTTATCTTCTTTAAAATAAAATGTACAAAAAGTGCATAAATGCATAAAGTGTAAATGTCTGGTTTAAGCAGCAATGGTAAAATAAACATCTGAATCTCCAGTAGGGTCCTGTATCTCCAACAGGGTCTGCTTCATGCGTGTGCAACCAGTGCAGCTGCACTGGGCTGTAGGCTCATAGGCTCACCACTGGAACACCCCACTTCCTCCACCTCCTTCTGATTTCATGTTCTGAAATCACCAATCACCATCATAGAATTCTTAAGATTTTATCTTTAAATTTGTGCTTTACCTGTGTCCATAGGACAGTGCAGTGGAACAATGCCTGGCCTCATGCATAGAGGGTCATTCTTTCTGTCGTTATTTTTGTCTGTCTTTGAGTCATTATACAATGTCTTATTTATAAAACTTGATGTCACAGAAGTATAGATCTTCCATCTTATATTTTGTTTCTTCAAGTCTTGGTCCTTTGCATTTCCTTATAAATTTTAGAATCAGCTTAAGTTCCAAAAAAAGAAAACAAAACAAACAACAGATGTGTTTTAGGATTTGGATTGACATTGTATTGAATCCATATAGTAGCCTGGGAGAGAACAGACACCTTTATAATATTGAGCGTTCTAATCCATGAACATGGTATGTTTTCCAACTCATTCAGATCTTTCATAATGTCTCTTATAGAATGTCTCTTAATGTCTCTTTATCATTTTGCAGATCTTTTATTAGATGTATATGTTCTTGATTTTTTTTTTTAAGATATATTTATATATTTATTTATATAAGCACTGGGCACAGTCAGAAGCGCGGGAGGGTGAGAGAATTCACCAAGTCAGAGCGGGGAGCAGAACAGGCAGAAGGACCGAAGTACACTGCTGAGGGGAGCAGCGGGTGGCAGGAGAGGTCTGCGCACCAGGGGATCAAACCAGCAATGCAGAGGCTGCGGGAAGCTTCGCAACCCAGTGCTCAACCACTGCGCCACCAGGGAGGCCCTGTTCTTGATATTTTTGATGCTATTGTAAGTGATATCTTTCTAATATTTCATTATTGTCTCTTTGTTGCCAATATGTAGAATTTAAACTGATATTTCCAAAATAATGTTTAAGACCCACCAGTCTTTCCTATTCATAACATTTCCTATTCATAACATTTATAATAATTTATCTGTGTGTTTGTTTGAATTGTCAGTGCATTCAAATGCTATTTGCAAACACTTCCAATTTGTATACTTTTCTTTCATTCTTTACTACATGACTAGGACTCCAGAATAATTTAACAGGTTACATCAGCAGGTACCCTTGTCTTGTTTTCAGTCTCACAAGAAAGACTTTCTATGTTTTATCATCATGTATTGCATTTGATAGACTCACTTCATCTACATTTATATACTATTTATTTGCTTATAATATTCTCTTATGTTTTTAATGTATGCAAGGTGTGCACTGCTATTTCTCTTCATTCTTCATATCAGTTATTTTGTGCTGTCTCTTTTTTTTTTTGCTCAATTGCATCAATGTTTTTTTAAAAATTGATTTACGGGGCCTCCCTTGTGGCGCAGGTGGTTGAGCGCAGTGCTGCGAAGCTATCCGCAGCCTCTGCAGTGCTGGTTCGATCCCCACTGGCTGCAGAGCAACCCACATGGTGTGGCAGACCTCTCCTGTCTCGCCCGCTGCTCCCCTCAGCAATGTATTTCAGTCAGTCTGCCTGTTCTGTTCCCCGCTCTGTCTCTGGTGAATCCTCTCACCCTCTCGCACATCTGGCCTGTACCCCAGCTCTTGTATAATTAAATAAATCTTTTTAAAAAATTGATTTAATTGGGTCTCTCTCTCAAAGGACCACAAAATAATTATTTCTGTTTTAGCCATGGTATTTAAGATACACGATTCAGTCCAACTAGAGAAAGTGTTCTATACACAGCAACAGTGACTTGGATAGGCACATAATGAGGAACTAACATTCTTTAATTAGTTTTCTGATTATATTCTATACTTGGTCACTTTAGCTACTTTTAATATTCTCTGTTCTCTTGAAAATCTTCCTTCTCACCTGGTTGGCAAAACTCAACCTTGGTTTAATCCATTCTTAGCTGACTGCCCCTTGCCCCGCAATGCCCCACCACAGGTCCTTCCCCATCTCTAACTAGTAGTCTCTGACCTCGAAAGAATGGAGGGACCCAGGCTCCTGACCCCTCCAGGAGGTGCCCTTCGCCCAGCCTGGGTAACAGGATGGCTCCAGGAAAGATGAGAGTTGAAGGGTCTATAGCTGTGCTGGGACATTGGTTCCCCTCTTCCCCACGCCCGGATCTACAGGAACTGCAGGCATCTACAACAGCATGCTCACGCAGGACCCCAGACAGGGCAGGCCCACCACTCGGTGCTGGAGCCCCCCAGAACCAGACCTGGGTGGGCATTGCCCCTGCCTCAGGGATAAATACCGACAGGCCCTCTGCTCACCACTATCTATAACGCCTGGCTTCCCGACCATCTGCCTTGCACAGCACGAGGAAGGGACTGTGCTGTCCCTAGCCCTGACAAGAGGGTTTGAGCAAGAAACGCTGGGAAGACGGCCAGTGGGGCGGACTAAATGGAGGCTGTTGGGAGGACACCACCACAGTGCACTTGGGCTGGTGGAAGCACAGTCCCCCCAAAGTACCAGGAAGACATGGTGCCCTGAGGTTGCTTGGTGGTGAGATGGGAAGTTTGCCAGGTAGAGGAAGGGGCTTCCATGCAGAGTGGGCATTGGCGTGTTGCAGTCAGGTGGGTCAGAACTTAAAGGGTTCAAGTATCATCTCAGGATTTATTTCTAGGGGCAATGAGAAACCCCATATGGGACATTTCAGGGCTTTCGAGGGGTCTGGGGAAGTAGTTCTGTAACCTCTTTGCTACCACTTGTCACTGTGCACACTACACTTCTGCATTCTGAGTCACCAGAGCACACCATGCTGTTTCAGGTCTCTGCTTTCATGCAGGCTGTTTCTTCCTCTGCTAGTTGCTATTCCTTTTTCTTCGCACTATCTATCCTATTCATCCTTGACACCCTTCTCTGGAATCATCTTATTTCTGAAACCATGCTTTTAGAAAATCAAGCGAACCAATTATATCCTACTGGTACTCCTCACCTGAGGTCTGAACCAATTTATAAGCAAGACCAAAAGGTAGTTCAGGAGGAGCACCATAACATCTCCTTCACATAGATGATGCTGGCACAGGGAGTGCATCTCCCCTCCTTAAGCAACAATAAAGAGCCCGGAAATAAGTAGACTCACCCACCAAACCACAGAAAGAACCACAGGCTTCCTTTCTCTTGCCACCTGGCAGGGAACAGAGCAGAAGAGCACGTGCCGTCTAAGGCAGCAGGCTTCCAAGAAGAAGGGAAGGAAGGGGCAGGAAGAGAAAAGCCCATTGTCTTCCCAAATTCACCAGAGAGTTCTGCTCCCCACTCTGTCTCTGGTGATTCCTCTCACCCTCCGCACCTCTGGCCTGCACCCCAGTTCTTATATGCATAAATAAATAAATCTTCAAAAAAAAAAAACAAAACCATTCACCAGAAAAGTCACCTTCTCAGGGCAGGAGTGAGGGAGGAACTATAGGTTTTCCTCTTAGCCTCTGTGATTAGACTTAAAGCCTAGAGTCCCTCTGAGAAGTGCTTCTTTGACAGGAGCTCAGTGTTCAACCAGAGTAATTTTGTCCCACTTTCTGTCTGCTCTTTCCCCTTACCAATCCTGATCACCCCTCTTCTGTGGACTCACCTAGATCATAAAGTGTGTGGGGTCAGTCTGTCCCCCAAGAAGGTGCTGAAATGGATCAACCACTTGAATCAACTTCAAGGCCAATTCTGTGCCAAAGGCTGAAAATTCACTTTCTATTATCTATAGTTCTTACTGCAAATGATATCTGGCTGCATTGTGCAACAGAACAAGCAGAGATTCCTTGTTGATTTCAAATGAAAACATAAAAATACTTCAGGAATAAAAGCATAAAATAATTTCAGTAATAAAATACCAGCAATACACGGATGTGTTATATTTGAATGTAACCCGGGGCCTCCCTGGTGGTGCAAGGGGTTGCGCTCAGTGCTGTGAGGCTGTCTGCAGGCACTACAGCACAAGTTCGATCCCCAGCCAGGAAGCAACCCATATGGCGCAGAAGACCTCTCATGATTCACCCACTGCTCCTCTCAGCAGTGTATTTCAGTCAGTCTGCCTGTTCTGTTCCCCACTGTCTCTGGTGAATCCTCTCACCTCCCACACCTCTGGCCTGTACCCCAGTTATTGTAATCATAAATAAATAAATCCTTGAAAAAAAAAAAACCTGAATGTAAACCGCTGCCCATAATCAAATTCCCAAAGAAAAGTTCTTCCTTTTTTTTTTTTTTTAATATTTTATTTATACAAGAACCGGGGTACAGGCCAGATGCACGGGAGGGTGAGAGGATTCACCAGAGACAAAGCAGGGAACAGAACAGGCAGACTGATGAAATAAACTGCTGAGGGGAGCAGCGGGCACGACAGGAGAGGTCTGCTGCACCATGTGGGACCCTCGCTGGCCAGCCGTGATTGAAACAGCACTGCAGAGGCTGTGGATAGCTTCACAGCACTGCGCTCAACTGCCTGCGCCACCAGGGGAGGCCCAGAAAACTTACTTTTGCAAGTAAACTCTCTTTAAAAAGAGGTGCTTCCCACTGCCCACACAAAGTCAATCTATATACCCTTAGAGATTGCAACTTCAGGTTCCCTATATTCTGATTTTTAAGGAAGAATCACTCTACTCCACCCTTTGAGATCTTAGATTTCTTAGATTACGTCAGACCTCAAAAGTTTTTCTGCTCTAGTAACAACAAAGATAATTTCCTTTGTTCTAGTGCCTTCCTTAAGGAAGCTTAGGTCCAGGTACATCTCCATTCCTCTTTTATACCTGTTTATCCTGGAACTTGAGAGCTTGTTTTCACATTTTACATCTTTCTAGTTTGTTTCCACAGATTTCTCTAAGAGGTTACATATTCTCCTAAGGAAACTTCTCTCCTCCAAGGCAATTCACCTGTCTTCCTTTACTTTGTTTTTATTCCACTATTACTATTCTGAAAAAAAGATCGAAACACACTGGTCAAACCACCCTCACTTCTTGATTTTCTGAGCTCACCTAGTTCCTAAACACAATATTCCAAGGATAGTCATTTTAGTTACCTTCTTAGTCTTTGGTTTTGTAACAATTCCATGGAATTGTCTCTCTAAGCCAAACCCGTAAGATGCATATAAGAACATCTTTATAATAAGAACATCTGTTCTTTATTTATAATCTTCTCCCCTTCCATGAATGAAGCTACAATTTGATTGTAGAATGACAGGTAAAGGCACGGCCAAATATATGGAATTAATGAATTAAAATCAATCCGATAGGGAGTGACCCTCAAAAATCTGTGGTAGAGCCACATGAATCCAGGAGATTAGTACGTACTTTATTTTCTCTTTTAGCTCTGCAAGTCAATAAGAATATACATACGATGGATAGGACTTAGATATGCCCATCCACGCTGTCTAATTAGGACTAGCAGTAACAATTTAAAGCTGGAAGGTCAAACTTTAGTTCTTTATAGGACGCAAAATCTGGGTGCTCAATTGCTGACCTGAAATCAGGCTAAACCTCTCATGTCTGATGGGTCTGCAGAGGGCAAGATTCCCTTTCCCCTCTACGCCTATCCCTGCACGTGAGAGTGTCCACAGCCTGTAGAAACCTGCTACCTCCCCACAAGGTGCTGCTGTTGGCTCTCTGAGATTTGTATTTGCTACGGAACACCTGGCCTTCACTTTACTGAGGTCTCCACAGGCCTTTTTTTTTTTTTTTTAAATGCCTGTTAAATAATATGAAACAATTGGAAAACAAGACCTAAGACATCACATAGTTTTGCTGAGTCAAACTTGACCTGTGAAGCTGGGGCTTTGCTTACTTAGGCTAGCCAGCAAGGCCCACCTGTATCTGTTGGACCTAATCATCTTTTTAAAGATGTTCTCTTTGCTGAGACGCATATGTTTTGCTTAATGGCTAGCAGAGACCTCTAAAAGGCGCTTTTTGCATATCACTGTAAATTCTAGAGCCCACCAAAATAGTGGTGAAAGACCACTATGATCTCTTAAGTTTTAAAGTCACTCTCAGAGAGCACAGCAGTTAAAAGCAAACAGTTTAAGTGTAAAAAACCTACCACATTGTAGAGTATAAACCTCAAAGGATAAGGTAAAGAATTCACATGGCTGTGCTTACTAAATCACTGAGAAAATTTACCTTACCAGCTCACTCCAGAAGTCTCAATCCCTCTGTGTTTCATCTCCCATCCACCTCACTTTTTGTCTTATGATGATTTAAGTCAACGCACCAGACTGGGGACCTTAAAGACGCCTGCTAAATGTGGGCCTCCTTGGTGGTGCAAGGGGCCAGGGAGCTGACTCACATGGTGCAGCAGACCTCTCCTGACTCACCCACTGCTCCCCTCAGCAGTGTATTTCAGTGGATCCTCCTGTTAGTTCTCTGGTGAATAGTGAATCCTCTCACACCCCCGCACCTTTGGCCTACACTCCAGTTCTTGTATGTATAAATAAATCTTTCTAAAAAAAATGGCCTGTTAAATAATATGAAACAATTGGAAAATAAGACCTAAGACATCACATAGGGAAATTAAATATCTTCACTGTTGTAATGAAATAGAGAAATGACTTATATAGTTGGCAACTGAGCTTCCTAGTACTAAAGCCCAGAATTAGAGAGCTAACCTTTCAACCAAAAGGCATATCCACACAAGCACTTATATTGGTGTTGGGTAGGGTGGCAGAGGGGGCATCGAGGGATTCCTTAGATAGTTCCCCTATTTTCTGCTATCCTGGCAATGCATTACAGGAAGTAATTTTTGGAGGAAAATAAAAATACCCAAAGTATTTCATTCCTCATTATGCTGAAAGCTGCAATCATACTTCCCTCTCTTACATGGAAGGATAAAAAAGTCCATTTTGGAAGCTGGGGACTGCTTTCAAGATCAATCACTGCTATTAATAAATTGATTTATTCAATTAACTGAGAATTTTTAAGATTTATTTATTTGTGCATATAAGAACTGGGGTGTAGGCCAGAGGTGAGGGGCGGGGAGAGGATTCATCAGAGACAGAGTGGGGAGCAGAACAAGCAGACTGAAATACACTGCTGAGGGGAGCATCAGGTGAAACAGGAGAGGTGGGCTGCACCATCTGGGTCAGCTCCCTGGCTGGGGTTCAAACTTGTGCTGCAGTGGCTGGTGATAGCTTCATAGCTCTGTGTCCTTAAACCCTATACCACTAGGGAGGCCCCTCAATTAACTGAAATTTACAGACACATATATGCTAAACACACTATTAAAGGAGAACAGAAGCAGCAAGTCTCTGACCTCTTGGAGTCTAGTTGAGGCCATGTATACTAAAGTAATAAGCAAATACACTTGCTATTACAGATAGTGATGAATGTTATGAAAGTTGGCTATTACATTTCTGAAATCTGAAATGAAAGAGCCAATGATGATGAGAAAGGGAGAGCATTCTAGACAGCGGAATAGCTGGTGCAAGAGTTCTGAGGCCAAAAAGATTTTGGTGTGTTTTAGGAATGAAAAGAAAGTGAACAGGTGAGTGGTAGGGGATGAAGTTAGAGATGGGAAGAAGGCAGGTTACACAGGCCTTGTGTGCAAGGGTGAAATGTTAACCTTATCTGAAATGTTGGCCATTGTAAGGTTTCATCTGGGAAGTGACTGATCCAAGTTTTGAGATAATTCTCCCTATTCTGTGGAGGATGGATTATTAAGGCTAAGAATCCTGGAATAAGGGAGACCGGTGCAGAGTCTGTACCTGTACTCTGGGTAAGAGATTATTGTGTGGCCTCCCCTGGTGACACAGGTGGTTGAGCGCCACACTGTGAAGCTGTCCACAGCCTCTGCAGCACTGGTTCGATCCCTGCCGGCCAGCGAGGGTCCCACATGGCGCGCCCGCTGCTCCCCTCAGCAGTGTATTTCTTCAGTCTGCCTGTTCTGTTCCCCACTCTATCTCTGGTGAATCCTCTCACCCTCCTATGCATCTAGCCTGTACCCTGTTTCTTGTATAAATAAATAAATCTTAAAAAAAGAGATTATTATGGTTTGAACTCACATGATAGTAGATATGAAAATAGTACAGAGATTCAAAATCTATTCTGGAGGGAGAACCAAGACTGCTTTTGAATATGGCTGAGCCAAGCAAGGTGGTGTGTAGCACGGCATGCTGAACTGGTTATGCACATTAACTTGGCATCTGGAAAGTTATCATCTCACTCATGGGTCCCGGTTATACAGCCCTACCGAATTCATGTAGGTAGAAGTTTTAAAAGATCAAAGTGAGCATTGGAGGCGAGAACAGGTAGAAAGCTGAGGTGAATACTGTGATCTTCCCTTATAGAGGAATCCAGATGGATTAAAACTAATCTGGCCAAACACTTACTGCTCATATGTGTTTTCTGATGAGTTACTATCTCAAGCAATTTACTCCAGAAATAAAAGTACTTGTATTGTGGTTGCTATGCAAAAGGAAAAAAAATGCTATTTATTAAGTAATGAATCACTGGCCGCCTGTAACTGAATACCTATTCAATAGTGTTACTAGTTTATTTTTCTAAAATAAGAAGATTGAGAGAAGATGGCTAATGGTATTGCTTTAGAAACTCAAATGTTGGATTTCACATCAAGGAATGTGCCTTTCTCTTCTGCTACTCAGAGTAGCATTCTCGTGGTTGATTTGAACAAGGTATATTTACTTTTTTAAAGATTTATTTATTTATGCATACAAGAGCTGGGGTACAGGGGTGGGGGTGTGTGAGAGGATTCAGCAGAGACAGAGTGGGGAGCAGAACAGGTGGATCCACTGAAATACACTGCTGAGGGGAGCAGCGGGCAAGTCAGGAGAGGTCTGCTGCACCATGTGGGTTCCTCCATGGCCGGCCCTGGCTCGAAATCGTGCTGCAGTGGCAGCTGATAGCCTCATAGGCTGCATCTTAAAAATACCAGCAGGGCCTGAACAAGGTATATTTAAAGGTAAGACTGGAGAATGTTTACTGGGTGGGCAACAATTATCTAGAATAAACTAGATATTAAAAGAATGAGAGAAGGAATAGACCAAGACCACACCTTTACACTTATCGAAACATGAAAAATTCTTTTAGATGTTAGTAGAAATGAGTTATTGATCTTAATGACAGTTTAAAAATAATCCCATCTTTTATAAATCTAGGAAATGTAATATGTAATAAGTTCACATACTACAAATTCATTCAGTAAACAAATTCACTCAGTAAATATTTGAGCCTGTGCCAGATCCTGTGAGAGATACGATGTGGTATATATTCTGTGCCTTCAAGAAACTTCCAAACAATTCTGTGTGTTTTATGTTCTATTTTATAAAGTCTCATAGGCATTCTTTTTTGAAATTATAACAACTCTGTGTGCAGTAAATTTTTATCTGACAAAGAAATTAAGAGTGGTAGACCCTGTAGATCTGCTAATACCGCTCCCAACTACATTTCAGTGTTTCCAGGCAGATTTCTGGCTTCAGAATCTGCCTCTCTCTGCCTGGGGGCTTTCTCTCAAGTCTGGAAGGCAGCCCCGTTCCTGTGTAGTCAGGGAATTTGGAAGTGCCCGGGAATTATCAGCCTCCTCTCTCAGCAGCCCTCACTGACTGGATTTGTTATATAAATACCCAGCTCTCTAGCCCTTCAGGTGGGATAACTTTGAGGCTTGTGCTGGACAGTCTCAGAGTTTTCCCGTGGGATTATGTTCAGGTCATTACCAATGGTAACCGGCTTGATAAGATCCCCTTTATTTACAGCCTTCCCTTCTTTGTCTCACTTCCCCCCCTCCTACCAGCGTTTCCTGACCCCTCCTGATAACTACCTGCACTCAAATCTAGTCTTGGGATTAGAGGGGCATTTTCACAAGGTTATTTCCCCAATACCCGGCCCTCCGCTCAAGTGCTTGGTTCACTGGGTGGGCACCTGATTTAAGCCAAGCCAGTTGGAATCCTTCCCAGGGAATTTTGTTCATTCTGAAACAAGGGAAAAAGAGCACTCTTGGTGGTGGTTTTTTGTTTTTTTGTTGCTTTTTTCCTGTCTCTGAATTTCCAATATATCTAAGCAATATTTTGGAGACTCACAGGCTTAAATGTTTTCATGAAGTTACTGTGCTTTAGGATGCTGCAGTGGCAAGAGGCGTACGCAGGGTGGGAAGCAGCGCTGGCAGTGGAAGAAAATAGGTTCCATTAGAGCTTGGAGATAAACCCACTCTCTGAGTAGGCACTTAAGGACCTCAGGAGGGAGGCGGGCTTGAGAAATACACATGCTTTAGGCCAAAGCTTGACAGCGCCCCCCATTAAGGCTACTTTACATTTGCATGGAGTTATTTGACTTCAGTTGGGGGATTTTGAGAATAGACTTGTTTTTGACCTCATACTCACCAGGGAGAGCAGACTCTTGATTGTGTGGTTTATTCTACATTTACTCCATTCCCAAGATCCTTGAGATGACAACCTGCCCAAAACCAAAACCAAAAAAAAAAATGTGGGCATGAGATATGCCTAGAGGTTACTGGACAGAATTCTGCTGTGTCTGTACTAGGGTTTGATGACTGTCCAGCGACTTGGTTTATGAAATTCCTAGAATGACTGTTGAACTTTTCAACAAAATTAAGTCACCTCTTCAATTTTCACTATCTATTAAATTTTCAGTTTGTCCCACTAGATGTAAATACTTTATTAGTCTGATCTTCACATTTTAGTGTATTAAGAATTCTAGGCTTTAGGGCCTCCCTGGTAGAGCAAGGGTTTAAGATGCAACCTATGAAGCAATCCACAGCCTCTGCAGCACGAATTTGATCCTGGCCGGCCGGCGAGGGTCCCACATGGCACGGCAGACCTCTCCTGGAGTCTCACCCGCTGCTCCCCTCAGCAGTGTATTTCAGACAGTCTGCCTGTTCTGTTCCCCACTCTGTCTCTGGTGAATCCTCTTATCCCCCGCATCTCCGGCCTGTACCCCAGCTCTTGTATGCATATATAAATAAATCTTAAAAAAAAAAAGAATTCTAGGCTTTATATTTGAATGGATATTTCTACAAATATATCTGAAAATCTCTATTGTTTGTGAATTTATTTTTAGATACAATCAAACCAGTAAGTATGATAGCAACATTTTTTAGGGAGCAAACTTGTAAATATGTCATTTTTATATTTTCTATACTGGAATTTACAATATTTAGTCATTCCCAAACGTAGGTATAAGATCAGCATGGTACTAGGATATCACAAATTTACTTTAGCTGGAAACACCTACAAAAAATAGATAAAAATTTTCCAAAACATTTACAAAAGAATTATTTTCCTATTGTAAGAAAGCAATAGATATTTTGCTAAATATGGGCCCACTGAACAATGCTAGTATAAGAGCCGCTGACACTCTTAACCACTATTTCCCAAAATAGCTTTGTTGTATTCATTTCCTCACAAGTGATCCCTATATTTTCATACTGCTAAAATCTAAATTGTTGTTGACTGTTTTGAACGCGGGATTCTGCAAATGAAAAATAAATCACTGGTGTTTTTTTTTTTAAGTTTTATTGGGGTGTGCTTACATATCATAAATTTCACCTATTGTATGTGCACAGTTCAGTGATTTTTTTTTTTTAGTGAATTGATACATTTGTGCAACTCACACCATAATCCAGTTTTAGAACATTCTTTTACCTGGAAAGTTCCATCATGCCTATGCCGTTAGTTCCTATTCCCTCCTCCAGCAATAGGGTCATCACTGTTCTTTCTATGTCTATATACTTGATTTTCTAGACATTTTCGATCTCTGGAATCACACAATATGTTGTTTGTGGCTTCTTTCACTTAGATTAACATTTATGGGTTCCACCATTTGTAGCTTGTATCAGTGCTTATTCCTGTTCCCTCCTCCTCTTTTTTTTTTTATTTTTTAAAGATTTATTTATTTATACAAGCACTGGGTACAGTCAGAAGCATGGGAGGGTGAGAGAATTCACCAGAGCCAGAGCCGGGAACAGAACAGGCAGACTGACAGACGAAGGACACTGCTGAGGGGAGCAGCGGGCGGCAGGAGAGGTCTGTCGCGCCATGTGGGATCCTCGCTCGGTGGCCGGGGATCGAACCAGCGCTGCAGAGGCTGCGGGCAGCTTTGCAACCCAGCGCTCAACTGCTGCACAACCGGGGAGGCCCTATTTGACCTTTTTTTTTGACCATTACAAGTAAAACTGCTATTAAATATTTACATTATTTTTTAAATGGACATAGGTTTTATTTCTCTTGGGTAGATGCCTATGTGTGGAATTGCTGGGTAACTATGTTTAAATTTTGAGAAACTGCCAAAATACTTTCTGTAGTGACTATACTTTTACATTCCCACCAATGATATGTGAGTATTCCACCTTTTCCATATTTTCACCACTTGCTATTTTTGTCTTTACTATAATCATCCTAGTGGTTGTGGAATGGTATCTTACTGTAGTTTGAGTTTGTATTTCCCTAATAATGAATGACATTAAACATTTTCATAAGCTTAGTAGCTATGATATAGACTTTCTAGCACAAATTTAAAACCCAGTTAGTATGTATGGGATGAACCTTTGCACATGCACATATCTGCATATGCATGCACACAAGTATGTAACTAGTACCCCCATCATATTATAGCATGCCTGGTATTTTAAGGTTTTACACAAATCATTAACTTTTATCAATTTCTGAACAAGGAAAGATCCTTGCTTAAGAAGACTACTGGCAATGAGTTCTCTCAGCTTATGTTTGTCTGAAAACATCTTTACTTAATTCTTGAAAGATTTTCCCCTGGATATAGAAGTCGAGGTAAGCAAGGCGGTTTTCTTTTTCCCATTTTCCCTTCAGCAAATTAAAAATGGCATTTATGTCTTCTGAACTTCATGTTTCATCTGTTTTAAAGTCTACGTTAAGACATTCTTTTTCCAAAATTGACTGTTTTTCCTCTGGTTCTTTAAGATTTTTCTCTCTCTCTAGTGTTCAAGTTTTTAATTTTGATATGCTCCAGATGATATCTTCTAGAAGAGGACACTGACCTTCTCTCTACTAGGCAGACTCAAGCCTTCTAACCAGTAGAAGGATAAAAGTTTGATTCCCTGGATCCAATAGAGAGATTAAGCGATATGTATTCAGACTGGACTGTAAAGATTAAGACCCAGTTCACCTCTGGCTTATTCCATTGCGACATGGGCTTCTGATTAAGGGCATGGCAGTCTTTGTCTCCTGAAGGACTATAAAATTGATTCATTTCTGCTCATTGAAGGTTTTGAGTTTTTCTCTCTAAATTCCTTCCACAGAGCTTCAATATGTGGCAAATGTCTTCAGGAAACCAGTCTCCATTTGTAGCAGACCCTCTCCCTCTAGTTAGAATTTTGTATACAAAACGCTATGAAATGCTCAGAGATTTCACCTTGTTAGAAACTTCTGGCACAACGCTCTAGTCTCCCATACCGTATACCTCAGAGTTCAGCACATCTCTGTGGGAAATAGATCGCTATGCATATTTAGGGGTCTTCCAGCTTATCACTGATTGTGCTAACCCCACACAACTATCAAAAGGTTGCTGGATTCTCTTTCCTTTGGTAAAAGAAAATCTGGGCCAAGTCAGATTGCTTCTCAGTTCCAAGTTTAACACCTACACACTATTCTCAAAAATCATCACACCTGGGTACCTCCCCTGGTGGTGCAGCGGTTGAGCACTGGGTTGTGAGGCTGACCGCAGCCTCTGCAGCGCCAGCTCGATCCCCAGCCACCGGCGAGGGTCCCACCAAAAAAAAAAAAAAAAAAATCATCACACCTGGGAAGAGCTCTTCCCTGTCTGGAATTTTAGTTTGAAGTATTTTCTGATTGCTTCAGTGGATTTAAAAAATACCTTTGCAAGGTATCCTTTCGAAAGTGAATAACTTTACTAAGACATTTGTTCATACTGATGCACAAAAAGTTGATTTTTTTAGAAATCAAAACTATTTTCTGACCATTTCTCATTGAAGAGGTCAATAACAAAATGAAAGGCTTTCATTATTTTTTTTAGCCTGCACTTTCATTTCTTCAAAACTATATTGTAGAATTACATCATTAAATTGAATCTCTGGAGTGAGTGGGTATATAGTCAGGACTCAGAATCAGTGATTTCCCTCCAAGTAGTTCTGTCTGTTTAATAATACTCCAGTATGCTATCCTTCCTCTCTCACTGCCTTCGAAACCATTTAAAACTATTAAACTTCAATATAGGACTTTGAGAAACGAGTATGTGTGGAGAGTAGTTTTCTGTTTTTTACATTAACTTGAGAGAACAATTATTTTATATGCAACTAAGTTTATATTAAATTTTGGTTAAATGAATGTCTCTTTGCTCCAGGATTTTCTAATTTGATAATCAGATTGTGAAAAGTACAAATTTTTAGGTTAACTGACTGAACAAATGATATTCAATAGCTAGAACCCAGATCATTTCTACACAATTTTGTCAAATTGACACTGCTGTAGATAAATTCCAAGTTTAGCCAAAGATTAGCTATTTATATATATATAGGACAGGGGACCTACTTTGGGAACTGCTTCAATCCTAACTCATAATAGTCTATTGTTAAATATTTATGCTGTTATCACTTCTGAGATGCTAAACTCAGACAAAGTTTGGTAAATAGTGACATATTAGTTATTATGAGGGGTGGGGAGAGAGGGGAGAACCTGATAAGATCATTTTTTAAAAAAAAAAGATTTATTTATGCATACAAGAGCTGGGGTACAGGCCAGAGGTGGGGGTGGATATGAGAGGATTCACCAGAGACAGAGTGGGGAGCAGAACAGGAGGATCTACTGAAATACACTGCTGAGGGGAGCAGCGGGTGAGTCAGGAGAGGTCTGCTGTGCCATGTGGGTAGTTCCCCGGCCGGGGATCGAACTAGTGCTGCAGAGGCTGCGGACAGCTTCATAGGCTGTGTCCCAACCCCTTGCACCACCAGGGAGCCCCGTAAGATCATTTTACTGGAAGACCTAAATCGACAGCAATATTATGTGATCTAAAGTTTGCTCTATGTAGCTTATTAGGATAGCTATAAACTCTTACTTCATCAAATATTATTTTTAAAGTAACTAGGTTCATAGCTAATTGGTGTTCTTATCTCCAAAAGATTTCCTAGTCCTCAGTGGCCTTGCTTAGGGCCAACCCTGTTTGGCTGGACATTTACCCACAAGGGATGGGTAACTTTGAGTGTTTTATTGGAAAACTATTATCTTTACTTAATCTATGCACACTATCCTATTAAAGTTCTTTCACAGTAAGAGTATGCTTTGTCTTTATTCAGCCGTTGGCAGAACCCATTTAGAATGTGCAAGTTTCAGGGTCCCAGGGTGCCCCTCAGTCTGTACACTTAACATTCACAGAATTACAGCATCTTACAGAGCTGAATGGCACCTTAGAGTAGCTCCCAGACCTCATTAACCAGTTTTGTCAATCAAAACCATAGAAATGTTGAGTGCACAATTCAAAATGATGAGTTTTGCTGGATTTCAATTTGTACATTTTTTGTGAAGAACATAAACACTTTTCCTTTTCTTATCTTTTAGAGAGATGCATCATTCTAATAAAAATTAACTTGGGAAATTATTTTTAGAGTATATGTAATTGATGTGTTCCTGAAAAAAAAAAAAAAAGGGTCTAAAGATGAGTTTCAGAAATACAATCATATCTTCCTAGTTAGAACCATAGTGAGATTAGAAATAGAATGACCTTGGTATTCCTCTTTATAGGACATTTTAGTGTTCTGACAGTTACAAAAGTATGCTGAGTAATGCATAATAGTGGACCAGACCTCTTGTGTATTTAATCCATTTTTCCAGGGCTATATATGGGACTAGATTTTTCTTTATGCTACCAGTTGTGAGGTCCCTGCAGTTTTCATAAAAACAAAAAAGGGCTCTTCTGTCAGACTGTCTAGAGCGCACTTAAAAGAAACCTTATTTCACAGGTATCCCTGGTGGTGCAAGGGGTTAAGACGCAGCACTATGAAGCTGCCCACAGCCTCTGCAGCACAAGTTTGATCCCGGGCCAGGGAGCTACCCACATGGCGCAGCAGACCTCTCCTGACTCGCCCGCTGCTCCCCTCAGCAGTGTATTTCAGTCAGTCTGCCTGTTCTGTTCCCCACTCTGTCTCTGGCGAATCCTCTCATCACCCCACACCATCTGGCCTCTACCTCAGTTCTTGTATGCATAAATAAATAAATCTTTAAAAAAAAAAAACACCTTATTTCATTTATCACTTTACTGTGATCCTCAATGTTAGTTCTACATCTGGAAGTACCTCCTGAGAATGAAGTCTTGGTGCCCATGGTCAATGCAGATGAGATACAGAAATGCTTTCCTGCTCCCCGCTGTGATGAGTTAAGAAGGGAAATTGGCCTCAGCTGAGCTGGTTTCTTCTGGGGGCTCTAAGGGAAGAAGGTTCCACACCTCTCTCCTTAGGAGGTGGATGACCGTCTTCTCGCCCCACCTCCTGGCGCAGAAACAATCGGTGTGAGCCCCACCCTAGTCCGGGACGACTTCATCCTAATTACCTCTGCAGCGACTCAATTCTCAAACTGTACCATAAATGCACAGAAACCCCAGCCGACGAGGTGAATCATGTTATGTTACATTCCAGCAGCGGCAGGCGCATCACCAGGGCGTCGTGGCTTTTAAATTTTATTTTTAAATTCAGTGCCATCGAGTCCGGGCACCATGTTGGGCGACCAACATCCATTTCCAAGGGAATTAAAAATATATATATTTGTACACGGGGCAAAAAAAAAAAATCTCTTAAAAAACTAGACTTTATTAGTAAATCTGGAGAATCAGCTGCCATGGAGAGGCCCCCGGCCAGGGGGTGCCCGGCCGCGGCGAGCCCCCCGCGCAGGCTCCACGCTCCTCACCGCAACTGCCGGCTCTGCCGAGGGCCGCCGGGGCGAGCGCCCCCAAAGCCAAGCGCCCCAGAAAACCAGCGCCCGAGACGCCGCCGCGGGTCGTACCTGGGCCCAGCCGCGGAGACGCAGGAAGCCGGAAGTTGACGCTCGGGGCGCGGCGGGCGCCCGGGGCCTCGGGCCGCGCCCCCCGCGAGCAGCCGGGCGAGGGGCGCGGCGGGCGGGAGCCGCCGGCGCTCCCGGGCGCCTCAGGGGCCCCCCGACGCCTCGCACCCTCTCGGAGGCGCAGCCGGGCGGGAGTGGCGGGCCGGCCGGGGCCGCCGCCGGGGACTCGGCGCCGAGGACGGGGCGGGGCCCGGGGGAGGGGGGACCCCGCCCGCCCGCCCGCCCGCCCCCCTGCCCCCGGGGCGCCCGGGCTTAGCGCGCGGCTTTGACACCCGGGGCGAGGGGAAGGTGGGGGGCCCCGGGGCAGCGCCGGCGGCGGGAAACGCCCTCCCGGCGGGCGCGTCGCTAACCGCCCTCAGCAGCCGGCCCGCCGCTTCCCGCGGTGCCCGCGCCCCAGCCTCCCCCCAGGGGTCGCTCTCGGCGCCCGGCAGGGGCGGCCGGCGGGCAAGGTCCCCGCCGCGAGCCGGGAGCCGAGCGGCCGCGAGAGGAGGCGCGGGCGGGCGCCCTCCGCCCCCCGAGGGCCCGCGAGCCGAGCCGCCGCCGCCCGCCCCCGGGACCCGGCCCCCGCGGCCCCGCTCGGTATTTTTAAATCTGGCGGGGATTTCCCTCCCGGGCCAGCCACGCCCCCCGGCGGCCGCCCCAGCCAGTCAGCGGCAGGCCCGCCATTTTTCAAACCCGTCGCTCGCCGCCAATCAGGGTCGAGCGCTGCATTCCTCCCCTGACCGGTTCTAACGGGTCTGGGAGTTAACGACCCGGGCGACCCACCGAACCTGCTAGGCTGAGGCT